>NC_041401.2:152969434-153273809 GCF_900747795.2 Erpetoichthys calabaricus | reverse complement strand
GTTTGGTTTGTGCATGCCTTGGTGTGAGAGGGGGATCCCTAAGAAAAAGAAGCTTACTTTTGTGATGCGTATTGACTTTTATGAGAGATTACGCATGTGAGGCCGCTAGCCCTATTTAATACATGCCTCGCAAGGACTGAGGGGAGCACCTGTGCAGAAGGCACTTGCATCAGTCGCAGTTAGTGAAAGTGAGCAGCGTGTCGCCGGATTGGCTGAAGATTCATTTCCTGAGCATAACAGGCACTTTTTGCCTCTAGGGATTGTTCTTTAGTCTCGGTGGTGTGTGTAGCATGGTTGATACAGCAAATTCATTTAGTATACCAAACAGTGGCTTGTGCATATATTTTAAATATTTTTATATAGATATCTTCTAGTTGTAGTATTGTTTTGGTGGAGGTATCATATAGTTTGGGTTTGAGACACACTTTTTGTTTTTCTTGTATATACACATTTTTTTCCTTGAAAATATTTTTTTGTGGATTCTTTGGTGTTTATTGTGTGTAGTTTCTTCCTGCTTGTTTTTTTCTCTTTAAAAATACTACAGTTTTGTGTATATACATTTTTTGTCTTTATTTTTCATTTTTGGGACTGACAGCTTCATTTTTGATTGGGACATTATTTTTGTGTTTTTTGTGCACCTGTAAATAAAACTAATTTTTGTCTTGGAAATTACCACCTATTTGTTCCTGTGTCTCCATTTCTGACTTCTCTCAAGTCTGATCCCGGTCGGTCCCGAACTACAAGACGCCTGCTGTGTACAGTGATGAAAAAGAGCAGATAATTCATCCATTGTGGCACTCTGTGCCGAAGCTACATTGGTGTCTGAAGTGGGACATGGAGAAGACTTACAATTCAACCTATACTCCAGATATATAAGATTTCCTTACACTGTGGTTGAATTGGCAGCAATGTCCGGTTTTCCAAATGTAATCGGAGCGGTCAGCTGCACACATATTACTTTTGCAATGGTGCTGGACAAGTTACATCAGCCAGGGATGAATTACCAAAAAAATCAGCTGGCATTGCATTATCTATTGCTCCACACAATCATTGGTGCTTTTTCCAATTAGTATGGCAAAAGGCAAGCAGTCCTTTTAAGGATAGTGAAACACCTCAAAGAGCCACGTAAAGAGCAGAGAATCCATCAGTTGTGACATTTTGCATCAACACTACATTGGTGTCAGAAGCGGGACATAGAGAAGACTTCCAGTCCAACTTAGCAGAGCGCCGAGTGCTTTAGAGACCTTAAATGAACCTGCTTGGCTATTCGGAGGAGGTGCTAGAGAGTCTCAAGGCTCAGATCTGTAAACTGGAGTGACATTTGCAGCAGAAGTACAGGGTTGCAGACACCACACCGTGTCATATCCCTGCTGCACCTTCTGACAACACAGTGCTCCCAATCCCTGCTGATGTGTCCCTAACAAGCAGAAATGAAGACCATCCTGCCATTTCAACAAGTTTCTGTACCATTGCAAAGAGTTGGAAGTGGCGGCTGGGCTGTGCATCAGCACTGGACAAGTTTCATCAGTCAGGGGTGAGTCACCAAAAGAATGAGCTGGAATTACATCATCAACAGCAGGAGCACCTCTAAAAATGATAACTCTGCAAAGACACACATGTTTTTCCAGCTACTGTGGCAAAAGGCAAGCATTCCTTTTAAGGATAGCGAACCACCTCAAACAGCCATATAAAGAGCAGAAAATTCATCCATTGTGGCGCTCGATGCCAACACTAATGTATATTATATATTTTTTAGCTAATTTCTTTTACAATTTATTGCAGGTTTATATAGTGTGGCAAGTGGGATTACGCCTCCTCCAGACCACGAGAGGGCAACCGCCCTGGTGGCTTTGGGGACCACGGGAAATGAGCTTAGAAGCTCAACCCTACAGGGGCCCGTGGTCTCCACCAGGGGGCGCCCAAATGCCTGAGGAGCCCTGACCCTCAGCACTTCTGGGAAGAAGACCAGGGACACCCAGAGTGCTTCTGGTTGCACAGCTGGCACTTCCGCCACACCAGGGAGTGCCGGCCGGTGCTCATTGGGAGGCACCTGGAGCACATCCAGGTGATCATAAAAGGGGCCACCTCCCTCCATTCGATGGCTGGAGTCGGGTGGAAGAGGACGGAGCTCGGAGGAGAGGAGTGGAGGTGGTCAGGAAGCGCGAGAAAGGCATTGAGAGAGGCCTTGACTGAGGGTGTTTGGTGCTGAGGCACTGGGGTGTGCTGTGTCAATTGTAAAAAATAATTGTAAATAAACGTATGTGGTGCATTTAAACAATGTCTACCTGTCTGTGTCCGGGCTGTTCCCCACAGTAGATATAGCCATAAATAAAATGAATTATTAAACATAAGGAAACGGACTGAAGATAATTCAAGGGTTAACTAAATGTAGCTTAAAGCTTAGGCACGTGAGTTCTGCCTTATCTTAGAGAAACCACCAACTTGATTTTACAAGGTGTTAAAAAGATAAATGAGTAATGAACACCCTTCCTAAAACCAGGGATAAACTAATGGGAAAGCCCAAACACCCCTCCTATAAAGCAATGATAAGATCAATAGAACGATCTGCAAACACCCCAGCTAAGGAAATGGTGTGCAGAATAAAAGGAGAGTCGATAGAAGTCAGTAATTATTTGTGACCTAAGGCAGAAGGTGGCATGGCTCTACATAACTTTCAATTTTATTACTGGGTAGCAAACATACAAACTATAAAAACCTGGACATGGACAGAAATAGACGAATATACACCGGCTTGGTCTGCAATAGAAATAAAATCCTGCAGTACTTCTTTATATTCCTTGCTTTGTGCCCCAATAAATACAAGTTATCGCCAATATACTGACAACCCAATTGTGCTTCACTAAATCAGAAAATGGAATCAATGTAGGAACTATTTTAAGATAGAGAAGCTTTTATCTGTGGCACCTCTGCACAAGAACCACCTTTTCCCACCCCGCAAACATATGCAGTTTTTAATATCTGTAAAACATTTGGAATTAAATCACTTAGAGATCTGTACATACACAACGTCTTTGCATCCTACAAACAATTACATTCCAAATTTAAGTTTCCAGCAACACATTTCTTTCAGTACCTTCAAATTATAAACTTTGTTAAACAGAACCTGCCCAATTTTCCTTTCCTCCCACCTCCCTCTATGCTGAAAAAAATATTGCTCAGTCTCGAGGACTCAGACAGCATTTCTGCAATATATTAAACCATTTTACAGTCCGTTCCTTTCAAAGTTCCAAGAGAACAGTGGAAAAAGGATCTCTCACTCAATATCTCAGAAAAGGAGTGTAAGGTAGCAATTCAGAGAATTCACCTAAGCTCCATATGTGCGAAGCATACAATTATTCAACTCAAAATTATATATCGAGCACATCTGTCTCATTTAAAATTGTCCAAAATGTTTCCAGAGCAAAATCCAACCTGCGAACGCTGCAATCAAGTTCCATCCTCACTGGGTCACGTTTTGGGCCTGCACCAAATTAACATCATTCTGGACCAAAATTTGTAAATGCCTTTCAGACAGCCTTAGTGTCACAATCCCTCCTAACCCACTAACAGCTGTGTTTGGTGGACTTCCAGATGGGCTTAAAGTGGAGAAGGACAAACAAACTGTAATTGCCTTTACTACACTATTGGCATGTAGACTTATCTTGCTCAACTGGAAGAATCCTAACCCTCCTGTTTTAAGTCAGTGGGTAACTGATGTTTTATACTATTTGAAATTGGAAAAAATAAAATTCTCACTTAGAGGATTTGTGAGGAACTTTTTCAAAACCTGGCAGGATCTAATCAATAACATTTTAGAATAAGCTTTTAAAACACTGAGGAAGCAGATTCGTTCCCCTTTTCTTTTTCTTCTCCATTTATCTTTTTCCATCCATCCATCCATTATACAACCTGCTATTTCCTAACTATAGGGTCACGGGGGTGTGCTGGAGCCAATCCCAGCTAACACAGGGCGCAAGGCAGGAAACAAACCCCGGGCAGGGCACCAGCCCACCGCACCATTTATCTTTATTCACTTATTAATGCATCTATTTACTTATTTTTACTAGCTTTAAGTTTTACTCTGCTGGCTATGCTCTCTTTCTCAGGGGTGGGGGTTGATTTGTTTTCGATCCTATTTTTGTAAAAATTGATCTACTTGTATGGAATATTGTGTGATTTCAATAAAATTATTAATAAAAAAAAAGTTCCACCTCATCCGCTTCTGATAAATTGTTTGTTGTGTCAAACTTGAGGAGGAAATTATTAGATTGGACTCATGGTTCTTATTTGTTTGGGCATCCAGGTATAACCCAGACAGTGAACTGCCTAAAAGATACAGGAATACAGTAAATATGGAGATGCACTGCTTTGCATTTTATATAATTCAAAGAATTTGGATCTTGCCAATGAACAGCTGCTCTGATTATCCAGAATAGCATACATCTTTATTGCTTTTTTTCTTTTTTGCACCAGACATGTCTTTGAGAATGATCATGCTTATAAACCTTGATCACATAAAGTGAATTGACTGAGGCGAAGTGTCAGTGTTTTCTTTCTTTGCTTCATGCCCAGACACCCCAGAATCAGGCTTCAATAACCAATGGGCAGAATGTGGATGCACGGATGAGCAGTGGCTGTTACAGTTGCATTCTCTGCACTTATACTCCAAATTACAATGCTCTACCTGATGAAAGGATAAAGTACAGCATTTAAAACATATGTACATTCATACTGTGAGAAAATTTCTCTACAATAGAGTTAATGCCTTAGGCTGTGTCCAGATAGGCAAGACTTGGGGCCTCATGTATAACGCCTTGTGTAGAATTCACACTAAAACATAGTGTATGGACAAAACTAGAAATGTATGAACACACAAAAAAAATTCAGATGCAGAAAACTGTGCATAATAATAATAATAATAATACATTTTATTTATACAAGGCGCCTTTCAGAGAACTCAAGGACACCGAACAAACAAACAATAAATAAATAAATAAATAAAAGACACAATTATAAACAACTTAAAACATCAGAAAATCTAAAAATTAAAACCATACAAAACCACTATAATCAGAAGGAAAAAGAAAAAGCCATTTTAAACAGATGCGTTTTAAGTTTGCATTTGAAAAATGAATATGATTTGATGTTTCGGAGCTCCACAGGTAATGAATTCCAGAGCTTGGGAGCAGAACGGCTGAAAGCTCTGCTCCCCATGGTGGTTAGACAGGCAGGAGGGACGGTCAGATGGGTGGAGGAAGAGGATCTAAGGTTACGGGATGGAATGGCAACATGAAGAACGTCAGACTGATATGGAGGGGCGAGGTTATGGATGGCCTTAAATGTTAATAGCAGAATCTTAAAATCAGTACAAAACTTGATCGGGAGCCAATGAAGCTGCTGCAAGACCGGAGTAATATGGTGAATAGATGGGGTTCGAGTGATGATACGTGCTGCAGAATTCTGGACTAACTGAAGCTTATGAAGAGATTTATTAGGGAGACCAAAGAGGAGTGAATTGCAGTAGTCCAGCCGAGCAGTGACAAGACTATGAACAAGAATGGCAGTGGTATGAGGAGTGAGGGAGGGGCGAATGCGATTAATATTATGTAGGTGAAAGTAAACAGACCGGGTGATGTTATTAATGTGACATTGGAAAGATAGAGTACTGTCGAGGATGAACAAAGTTCTACGCACTTTCCCTTATAAGTCACAATCAACATGAATTGTAATGCACACGCACAAGCCTACAGCCCCACCCGGAATATCACCTTTTTGAATATTCAAATAAATATATTGTCCCTTCCTTTCAGTGTTTTGTTAAAAGACAATGGTAAAACCATGTGTAAAAAAATAAGAATTTCGGTGAATGTGAAATGGAGGTCCTGCTCAGTGAAGTGAAGGTAAAGAAAAATGTACTATTTGATAGCTTAAGCAGTGGTATAAGTAACAAAAAGAAACAGATGGAGTGGCACAACATGATGGAGACACTAAACAGTTCAAGTTCAGAAAGTCACACAGTGCTCAAAATAAAAAATCAGGATTGGTCTCCCCTAGACTTTATCGTATACTCAAATATGGGGATGGATATTTAAGGAGTAAAACGTAAGACGATATTTTTTTCAGACTGTGCAGCTGCATGAATAAAAGGTAAAGTACGACTTTCGGTTAACAGAAATAGCCCAAAAGTTGATTGAAATCTATGTTTTGTACCTAATACTTGTATGCAAAATTTGGTTGACCTAAGTGAAAGAATACTCAAGTTATCGTGTTTACATACACAAAGTCAGACACACAGACATAATTCCAAAAATGGTATTTTTGGATTCAGGGAGATCTAAAACGTGAAGATTTATCAAAATCTTGAAATGGAATTTTTGGAGGATTCCAATACTTTCCCTATACTTCATATATGAGAAAGTCAGGAAGGTCTAAAACATTGAGATTCATCAAATTCTTGATATTGAATCTTTGGACAACAGCAATACTTTCCCTATACTCTATATACGAGAAAGCAAAAAGAAGTGGTCAGATATCAAAGTTGATGTGAAAAGACGAGTCACAGTCTATCATCTGAGCATCAGCACCACTGGAGAAGGTAGTGGAATTCCAGGTATCACAATGTTTGAGCAGCTCGCTGCTACAATTACTGGCGAGACACTAACAGGCATTTTGCCAGCGGTTGAGCGGGACTCTAATCTCCCAGGTGAAGGTGAGTTTTCACTTTTTTTCTTTGCCCTTATCCTTATTTGTGTAAATAATTGGCAATATAATAAGACAAACAAGCAGGCAGAATATGTTATATTACTGTTTATTCTGTTTCAGACAATATTAAAAAGGTAACCCCCGTGCAAGAGGCAATGGCCCTGCTGTGCCGAGCACATCTTAAGGCTCTTTCTGGACACACACCTCTGCCTTGGAAACCACCGGGCGAATAACTGGCCGTGTTCTGACGGATGGTGTTCTGGAGTCACAAAATGCAATAGTTGACACTGTAAGAGATGTGGCCAATGAACTAAGGAATATAAATGATGTACTATGTAATATTGACCACAAATTAAATAAATTGGTTAAAAAATAAATGCTGATTATCTGCTTTTATATTCTGATAATTACATTCATACAAAGTTGTAACACTGTCCAATTAAATTTGGAAAACAGGACTTTGCTACAAATTGCTCTTTGATGTTTGCCTGTTCAACCACAGTGTAAGGAAATCTTCTATAACTGGATGAGAAGCGGATAATACCATCCCATGCAGCTGGCATGGCATGACTCAGTGATGACTGAGAATTACCCGAGCCAGTTCATGTTGAAAAGCTCTTGTGGCTAAAAAACCCAAGGGTGGACAGAACTTGCAAAGGAACAGGTAGAGCACAATTCCTCAAGAAATCAGTTGGATCTCTAAATACACATTCCACATTCTCTTCTAATTCTTCCATTTGCAATGTAATAATAACAATAATTCTTTACATTTCTCACTACTCAAAGTGCTCTCCACACAAGGAGGACCCGGGAAGCAAACCCACAATCTCCTTACTGCAAAGCAGCAGCACTACCACTGTGCCACCTGTGTCTTCTAACAACATTAAAGCAGCCATGGTAGTTGGAATAGTTTGACCATTCTGTGCACCATTATATTGTTACAGATTGATTACAATTAAGTGCCTTAAATTTGTAAACAATATGCAATTAATTTCAGTGTATTTGATAAAGCCCATGTCAGGTATGCAAATCTAAAATAGAAAGGGAAACCAATCAAAACAGTAGCACTGCTCTGATGCTGAGTGCAACCCATTTACAAAACCAAGCAGAAGCGTGTGTACACATGGTCTGAGGCTGCCGTGAAAATTACGTTACAGCAAGTTTAGTTTTTATACATCTCAATGTGAATGTGGAAACAGGCGTATGCAACATTTTTGTGTGTACGCACTGTTTATACATGTGGCCCCAGGTAAGCAATCATTTGAAGATAGCAGTTCTAAAAGGAGGTCTCCCAGTTCTTTCAGCTGGAAATAATTTTTGCTGGATATCCATGGGAAGTTCTTAATGACTGTGCCAAGTGTGAATCATGCACTCTACTCCTTCCATTAACAGTAGGAGCTGAGCTTCAGCAACTGCAGATCTCTTCATTGTGTAGACATGTTGCTGCATGTAATATTTTAGCCTGAGCTACTGAAGCAGTAACATCTTTTTCCATCTGAAAAGTCTCTAGTACTGCCTCCAATATACCATATATACTCGAATATAAGCCGAGTTTTTCAGCACCCAAAATGTGCTGAAAAACGTCACCCTCGGCTTATATTCGAGTCAGGTCCCACTGCCCCTGCCAACCTGACAGAAAGCTGGAGTGTACAGAGAGAGAGAGAGCGCGAGAGAGACACACACACACACGAGAGAGAAAGAGCGAGCGACAGAGATACCATATTGTTTTTGTTGACCCTCTTCTCCACACTTACAGAGCTAGTTTACTGTTTTTCTTTGAAATAAATACTCAAAAACATTTAACCTACTGATGCCTCATCATTGCATTTCCTGGATTTTGTCTTTCAGTTTGCTTTTGGGCTTAGATGTAACTCTCTGATTAATCTCCCATTTATGACACCTTGCTATGTTTCTCTACGTCATGCTCTATTATTCTTTTCCTGATCCATTTCCATCTTTCTCCTTCTGTTCTACAAGCAGTACACTTGGGAATGCCCTTGAATTCCCCAAGAAGAGCTGGAATCAATAGCTGGAGACAGAAAAGTCTGTGCTGACCTGCTTAGTCTGCTGCCACTGTGACTCTCAACAGGAAAAAAAAGCAGCTTGAGAAGATGAGGTAAGCTTTTGTTATTTTGTCAATGAAAATATTTTTGTTGAACTTCTTGCTGTTTGTATTTGTCTCTCATTGAATGTCTTTCTGTGTTTTACTTATTTTGTTATTTACATTTTGTTTTTAAAAACATCAATATGTTTCATGTTGCATAGTTATTCATTTTGGATTTGAAATTAACACGCAAATACTTTTTAAACCTACACTTTTACTGTAAAACTTCAGTATAAACAATTTTTGAATTAAATTTTCATCAATATCAAATTGAATTTTGATTCTGTGTTTGGACTTGCATCGTGATAACGCAACGCATAACAGCCCGTGAGTGAATTTCATTTCCTTCTGTCTAATAAATAAACCATCTTTTTCAAATGTTTGTCCCTGTGATTTGTTAATTGTCATAGCAAAAGCTATTGTAACAGGAAACTAAACATTTTAATACAAATGTTATATCAAGATCTCCTTTGATGTCTAATGTTATCTGAAGATGTACTACATTACCTTTCTTGTCGCCTCTTAAAATTTTACATGTCATTGCCGTATAACCGATCAACAATTTTCGTGTTAATTCGTTTGACTTCATCGTGTCTCTGTGTTAGGATTGTCCGTGTACTCATTTCTTTTGTTGATAACACTTCAGGATGAAATTCATCAATAAGATTTCAACATAAAAAGTCTTCTTTTATTGGGAATTTAAAATGAGGAAAACGTAAAAATTTATAAGGGCTGAGAGCAGGAACTGTGTCTTACAAAAGTATTCACACGAATTAGAGGTGAGTGGACCGTGGGCGTGGTTGTAAATGGTTGAGAGGAGGGTGGGACTTGACAAAATCTCTTGGAAAAAGTCTTGTCTCAAGATTTTCTTTTATAATAGAGAGATGTACAGCTGACAAGGCAGATTGTGAAGGTCGCTGTAAGGGCCTAGTATGTCTCATGTTATTGCCAAGTCATCAACATGTTCTGCTTGTTTTGTTTGGCTGACCTTTTTGCTTTATTGTTCATTTGTGAGTTTTGTTGGTCTTTTGAGTTTTTCATTTGCATTTCCTCATTTTTGAAATCTTGCTCTTGATTCCTAGTTTGACTCTTGTTTCACAGATTTGGTTTATTTGGTTTGATTATTGTTATCTAGGCAGTATTACTATTTAGCTTTGGTTTATTTTTATCTTCATTTTTGTTTTTAGAAGGAGGGTGTGTTGAGCAGATGGAAAGAGTACTTTGAGAGGTTGATGAAAGAAGGGTCGACAGAGAGAGAAGGTTGGATGATATGGAGATAGTGAATCAGAAAGTGCAACGGATTAGCAAGGAGGAAGTAAGTACAGCTATGAAGAGGATGAAAAATGGAAAGGCCGTTGGTCCAGATGATATACCTGTGGAAGATGGTGGCCTTTTTTTTAACCAGATTGTTTAATGGAATCTTGGAAAGTGAGAGGATGCCCCAGGAGTGGAGAAGAAGTGTACTGGTGCTGATATTTTAGAATAAGGGGGATGTGCAGGACTGTAGTAACTACATGGGGATACAATTGATGAGCCACAGCATGAAGTTATGGGAAAGAGTAGTGGAAGCTAGCTTAAGAAGTGAGGTGATGATTAGTGAGCAGCAGTATGGTTTCATGCCAAGAAAGAGCACCACAGATGTTTGCTCTGAGGATGTTGATGGAGAAGTAAAGAGAAAGCCAGAAGGAGTTGTATTGCATCTTTGTGGACCTGGAGAAAGCATATGACAGGGTGCCTCGAGAGGAGCTGTGGTATTGTATGAAGAAGTAGGGAGTGGCAGAGAAGTACGTAAGTGTGACAGTGGTGAGGTCTGCGGTAAGAGTGATGGATGCATTCAAGGTAGAAGTGGGATTACATCAGGGATCGGCTCTGAGCCCTTTCTTATTTGCAATGGTGATGGACAGGTTGACAGACGAGATTAGACAGGAGTCCCAGTGGACTATGATGTTTGCTGATGACATTGTGATCTGTAGTGATAGTAGGGAGCAGGTTGAGAAGACCCTGGAGTGGTGGAGATATGCTCTGGAGAGGAGAGGAATGAAGGTCAGTAGGAAAAAGGCAGAATACATGTGTGTAAATGAGATGGAGGTCAGTGGAATGGTGAGGATGCAGGGAGTAGAGCTGGCGAAGGTGGATGAGTTTAAATACTTGGGACCAACAGTACAGAGTAACGGGAAATGTGGAAGAGAGATGAAAAAGAGAGTGCAGGCATGGTGGAATGGGTGGAGAAGAGTGTCAGGAGTAATTTGTGACAGACGGGTATCAGCAAGAGTGAAAGGGAAGGTCTACAGGACGGTAGTGAGACCAGCTATGTTATATGGGTTGGAGACGTGGCACTGACCAGAAAGAAGGAGACAGAGCTGGAGGTAGCAGAGTTAAAGATGTTAAGATTTGCACTGAGTGGGACGAGGATGGACAGGATTAGAAATGAGTACATTAGAGGGTCACCTCAAGTTGCACGGTTGGGAGACAAAGTCAGAGAGGCAAGATTGCATTGGTTTGGTCATGTGCAGAGGAGAGATGCTGAGTATATTGGGAAAAGGATGTTAAGGATAGAGCTTCCAGGGAAGAGGAAAAGAGGAAGGCCTAAGAGGAGGTTTATGGATGTGGTGAGAGAGGTCATGCAGGTGATGAATGTTAAAGAACAAGATGCAGAGGACAGAAAGATATGGAAGAAGATGATCCACTGTGGCAACCCCTAACGGGAGCAGCAGAAAGAAGAATTAAGTTTGTTTTTAGAATTCCTATATTATGTTTGAAGTTTTTTTGGCCTTTTTGTTCATTTTAATAAAATCCATCCATCCATCCATTATCCAACCCGCTGAATCCGAACACAGGGTCACGGGGGTCTGCTGGAGCCAATCCCAGCCAACACAGGGCACAAGGCAGGAACCAATCCCGGGCAGGGTGCCAACCCACCGCAGGACATTTTAATAAAATAAATTAATTAATAATATTAATTATCCGTCCATTATCCAACCCAATTAATTAATTGTTTTTTTGTTTGGAGCTATATGCTTTACAGTTACCTTCTCCTTATATGATATTTCTTGGCCTGTAGCATTTTTTGAGTGTTCAATCAAAGCCTTTTTTGAAGGAATCAGACCTATCTTGCAGTTTTTGTTCCTGAATTATAACTGATAAGAGGAAAAGGTTGAAGAGAAGTGCCATAATCGTTGAATTCATCCAGTGGGGTGTCTACAGTAAAGGGTACTGGAGGCGTTATAGCTACGTGTAGGTTTTCAAAGTATGCATTGGGTTCCCTTATGAGCTGTGCAAATTTAAATTCTACACTATTTCTTTGCACCCTACTGGAAATCAGTTACATGTTGAGCCCATGTTCAGACTATTATGAAAAAATGGGCAGTCAGTTTGTTTTTAGGCAGATATACCTCATAAAATGCCCATTCATGTGTATATGTTGCATCTTTCTCTGTAAATAGGAGAATTTAATACTTTGATTTCTTAGTATAAAATGTGTTCTATGAAAATATGTAAGAAAATCTTATTTGTTTGTTGTATATGATAAAAACACTGATTAAAGCCAATATGTTCTGTCATCTTAGCATGCACCATCTCTCTATCTTTAAGTTTTAAGGGCACTGAATCTTATATAAAAAGTGGATGGGAGTTCTGAAGGTCACTGTGTAAAACAGAAACCCATTGAAGGAAATAGTTCACTTTGTATTCAAAAAGTACCTTTAAGAAAATAGAAAGTTGAACAAGGAAGATAAACCTGATTGTGTGTCAAATCTACTTTTCTTACTATTATATACAATTATAGGCTCTCATCCAAGCAAAATGATCATCCTCAATTTCTTCCATGCGTGACATACAATGTAATTAAAAACAACTCACGATCAACAGAACAGAGTGTACAGAGTTCAATATTTAATTTCTAAAAATACTATCGTTTATATAAGGACAGACTTTTTAGAACAGCATGTCATTTTCATGAAAAAGCAGATATATTCAAACTATTGTTGAAGATATGGTGGCACTCATCTGCTCAACAAATTATGTTTCATTAGTTGTAGTAAGCTTAATTTTACTGTAAAAATGTTAGGTCATATTCATATTCTTAAATTAATTTTATTAAATCTAAAAAAACGACTCATTAAATTTTACTTTTGCTTCATCTGTAATGTTTTTTACTATCATGTTTTCTTTAGAATTGTTTCAGAATCACTGAGGAGACAACATAACAGCCATTAGGGGGACAGTCAGCTCATTAGCATTGTTTAATTATCTAACAGCCAAATGTTTCATACTGTTCTACAATTTATAAAAAAAATGAGACCTCTGCCTAAATTTGAATATGATTACCAATGAGGAATCATTTTCAAAAATTGTGAAAAGTTTTTAAAGCTTTCCTCAAAACTTTATAAATGTTTCCTAAGATTATTGCAGTGAAAGTATAGAACAGTTGGAAGAATGGTTTCTTAGTTTGTTTTTTAGGGATTATATATTATAAACAGTGCTTTCAGGATTTACAACATTAGAGCAAAATAGATTTGTAGTAGGATTTTTAAGATACTGAAAATGACAAGGAGACCAATGTAACAAGTGCAGCAAAGAGAATGTTACTATTTGTTTTGTCTTTGTAGAGTAATATATTACTCTACTTTCCCCTTTTTGTATTATTAATATGTATCCTTTGCAAGAATGCCTCAAATCCCATATTACCACTGTTTATAAGGTATTGTACTTTATAACTTCTCCCCACCTTCCCTTCTACATCTATAACCTCAGGCAATTAGATAGAGTAAAAGACAAGCAGGGGTAAAGTTACAACTTAAATAATGTATTATTGATAATATTCATAAAATAATAACAATAAGCAAAGTACATTTGAATATTGGCAGCCATACAACCTGATAAATGCTGATATGTAGTTTCAGCCAACACACGGAATTATTAGTTAGCTAAAATGTCTCTGGTTAAGTCATTATATTTAGTCAATTCTCTTCAGAACAGGCTGCACGCCTGTCTCAATATGGCTGCCAAGTTGTGCTTCTCAGTGTGGTCTTCTTTTCTTTTCTGCTCCTTCATCATTATGGTATGAGAGAGAGAGGGAGGGGTAAAGCAACCAAATTTATACATTCTTTGTCCAAATCCTTACACCAATAGGGTGTCATGCTACAAAATAGCTTCTGATTCAAACCAATCCCAAACAGCCATAATTCAGACCAATGGAGGCACACAGTACCTTTCACACCTGCCCCCAAAACCATTTGTTGACCCGATGCTTGCCAGCTAGGTAGTCTGGCTTTCTTGTTGGTGTTGATTGAGAGAGTCCTGCAGAGAATCACTTGCTACACTGGTTGTAAGGCACTTCTCCTGACTCCATCATAAAATTCTTCAATGAGTCCTAAGGAATGGGGGGAGCGGGGGGGGCAGGGAATCTTAAACATCAAACCATTGTTGTTCTTATCAGTGATATAACACTAATATTACATTGCTTTGTCTAACTTATAAATAAAGACATACAAAATATTTATCAACTTATATACAAAATTTCACACCACACTATTGTGATGAGTACATATGAGGAGATTAGAGCAAAATTTATAATAAAATATTAAACAACAGTATGAGTTCACAATATAAGTTATTTTAATGTGGACTCATTTACTTTAATCCTTTATATATAAAATTGAGATCTTAACAACACATTTTGATAGAAAGTCGTGTTGTGCCATATGTAGTGCTGCTGCCTCACAGATGGAGATTATGGAGTTCAAAAGCAAGCCCAAGCACTACCTGTATGATTTCTATAAGTCTTTTCTGTGTATGTATGAGCCTTTCTCTGTATTATTTTCTTCTAGCAAATTATAAAAGCATGTATATAAGTTTTTTTGGCAGTTTTCTGTGTGAAAAGGGTAGCAGCCTGTCCAGGGCTTTCCCACTTCAACCAATGCTCCCAAAAATACAGTAGGTGCCAGCTCCCTGTAAGCCTGATAGGTGGGTTACAAAATGACCAGATGATATATGCTTGTTTTTGTGTAGCATTTATTAATATACATGGTATTTATGTACTGAGCATAATGTCATATTTAATTGAAATTTTTTAATATATTTTTTTCCATATGGTAAGTGACCAGTGAATTGGCTGTTTTATTAAGTAAGTAAGGCGAGTGCTCAGTGTTCATAGTAATGACTGTGCACTTTGTAATTAAGAACATTATGTAAACTCATTTTAATGGTTGCAAAATCCATGCATTTTTTCTTTATCTCTAAATCTATAACCCAATTAATGTTCTTAATCCCTGGCCATGGCTTACTACCATTTAATTAAACTTACAGGATCTGCCTCACATAAAGATTGCTGTACATTCTATACAAAATAGAGGAAGTTGGTTTGTTGCTATTCACACTTTAGAGCAGATCATTTTAGTAGCTTTAACGTAAGTATTGTTTTCAAGGATTGATGTCATGATGTTGTGAGAGGCCAGGAAAACAGTTACTTGGAAAACTTGCCAGAGCTCCTCACTTACAGTTTAATGATGCTCCTCAGTGCCTTTGGTGTGACTATAAAACCAAGACTGAAAGAACACATTAAAATTGTCCTCATGTTGATCTATTTACTTTAGACAGCATTATGCAATACTGAATTATGGCTCTGTAATTTGCCCTGAGTCTTCCTATGCAGTATAATGGCAAAAATTTCAAAAGGGTTTGCATAAACAGTACTCCTGGTCCAAAACAAGATAATGTAAAAATAATGAATAAAAAAAGAGTACACGACACGTGTTTCACCCTTATTGGAGCTCATCAGATGTATGCATTTTTGCATACCCTTACAGGGATCGTACATCAGACATTCAGCACCTGAGGCAAAACCACTGATGTTGCGCCACAGCGGCTAGTTCGCTTATTTGACATGGTGAAGATTGGAGTACAATATTACATTCTTTGTTCTTAGTTCTGGCCGACCAACTACAAGCGTTACCTGGTAGGTAACCACCTAAATAATCAGATTGCGATTCAGAAATAAGAAGGTAATATACTGAATATTGAGCTGTACTTATATACAGTATTTATACTGTTGACAAATAAGTCCAAAAGCATCTTCTGAGAGCTGACCTGCTAGAGGATGTCATCAATGCCACATTTGAGACTGTGGGGGCAGGCTGGTAATCTAGGTTTCTATGTGTGATAAAGAGGAGCCTTGTACTGTCTGTACATCTGTCTTTTTGATGGAAGGCTGGATTGTCCAGGGGTCAACACTGACAAGCCAGTCCATTTTGTCCAGCTCTCAGCTTTTCTCCCCAATGCAAGCTTCTCCCTTGGGGTATTCTAAACAGGAGGCTCTACCCCCGCTCACACCCCTGTTTACTATAGGGATCAAGGCAACGTGGTGCACATTATTAATTTCTGGGGCCCCTTCACTCTGCATCCCTCTTTCCTGTACAGTACTGGTGACACTCACCTGTACCACTTAATCTACCTGGGTGTACAGTCCTGCACCAGGTGTTCTCGTGCTGTTTCCAGTGGTGCATTGACTGTCTTCTCCAATCCATCGATTGTCATCCACAGAAGCTCCACCCTCTGCAACAAATCCCATATGGGCTGAAGCACCCTTTCCAGTTCCTGTATGTCCACAGCACGGTTAGCTATTTGGGGGTCTGAAACCACCTCTGGCTGACAGTCAGGTGGAATGGGCCTCTCCAGTGCATGCTCAATCAGGTCTCCTGGATGCTCATTGGAGATGGAGTTTCAGGAGCTGCCTGTGTGCCAAATGGACACAGCCTGCCTCAATTTATTGGCGGGAATCCCACACACCCTCCGTAATGCCTTACCTTCTCTGGGGATGACAGTTCGAGCACTCACCACTCCCTACTCCATTTGTGAGATCCCATCCATCAGGTGAGGATAGCAGATATGATGGAGATCAGGAAGGTTGATATATTGTGCGTGCAAGAGACTAAATGGAAGGGGAGTAAGGCCAGGTGGATCGAAGGTGGATTCAAATTGTTCTATCATGGTGTGGATGGGAGGAGAAATGGGGTAGGAGTTATTCTGAAGGAACAGTATGTCAAGAGTGTTTTGGAGGTGAAAAGAGTGTCAGGCAGAGTAATGATTGTGAAGCTGGAAATTGGAGGTGTGATGATGAATGTTGTTAGTGCATATGCACCGCAAGTTGGGTGTGCAATGGGTAAGAAAGAAGATTTTTGGATTGAGTTGGATGAAGTGATGAACAGTGTACCCAAGGGAGAGAAAGTTGTGATTGGAGCAAATTTCAATGGGCATGTTGGTGAAGGGAACAGTGGAGACGAGGAGGTGATGGGTAGGTATGGTGTCAAGGAGAGGAATGAAGAAGGTCAGAGAATAGTGGATTTTGCCAAAAGGATGAACATGGCTGTGGTGAATACGTATATTAAGAAGAGGGAGGAACATAGGGTTACATATAAGAGTGGAGGACGATGCACACAGGTAGATTACATCCTATGCAGAAGAGTTGATCTTAAGGAGACTGAAGACTGCAAAGTGGTGGCAGGGGAAAGTGTAGTTAAGCAGCATAGGATGGTGATCTGTAGGAGGACGTTGGAGATTATGATGAGGAAGAGAGTGAAGGCAGAGCCAAGGATCAAATAGTGGAAGTTGAAAAAGGAAGACTGCAAGGTTGAGTTTAGGGAGGAGGTGAGACAGGCACTGGGTGGCAGTGAAGAGTTACCAGACAGCTGGGAAACTACAGCAGATGTAGTAAGAGTGACAGCAAGAAGGGTGCTTGGCGTGACATCTGGAAAAAGGAAGGAGGAAAAGGAAACCTGGTGGTGAAATAAGGAAATACAGGAGAGTATACAGAGGAAGAGGATGGCAAAGAAAAAGTGGGATAGTCAGATAGATGCAGAAAGTAGACAAGAGTACAAGGAGATAAGGCGCAAGGTGAAGAGAGAGGTGGCGAAGGCTAAAGAAAAGGCGTATGATGAGTTGTATGAGAGGTTGGACACTAAGGAGGGAGAAAAAGACCTGTACCGATTGGCTAGACAGAGGGACCGAGCTGGGAAAGATCTGCAGCAGGTTAGGGTGATAAAGAATAAAGATGGAAACGTACTCACAAGCGAGGAGACTGTGTTGAGCAGATGGAAAGAGTACTTTGAGAGGCTGATGAATGAAAAGAACGAGAGAGAGAAGAGGTTGGAGGATATGGAGATAGTGAATCAGGAAGTGTAACGGATTAGCAAGGAGGAAGTAAGGACAGCTATGAAGAGGATGAAAAATGGAAAGGCAGTTGGTCCAGATGACATACCTGTGGAAGCATGGAGGTGTTTAGGAGCGATGGCGGTGGAGTTTTTAACCAGATTGTTTAATGGAATCTTGGAAAGTGAGAGGATGCCTGAGGAGTGGAGAAGAAGTGTACTGTTGCATATTTAAGAATAAGGGGGATGTGCAGGAGTGCAGCAATTACAGGGGAATAAAATTAATGAGCCACAGGATGAAGTTATGGGAAAGAGCAGTGGAAGCTAGGTTAAGAAGTGAGGTGATGATTAGTGAGCAGCAGTATGGTTCCATGCCAAGAAAGAGCACCACAGATGCAATGTTTATTCTAAGGATGTTGATGGAGAAGTTTAGCTCGAGAGGAGCTGTGGTATTGTATGAGGAAGTCGGGAGTGGCAGAGAAGTATGTAAGAGTTGTATAGGATATATACGAGGGAAGTATTACAGTGGTGAGGTCTGCGGTAGGAGTGACAGATGCATTCAAGTTGGAGGTGGGATTACATCAGGGATTGGCTCTGAGCCCTCTCTTATTTGCAATGGTGATGGACAGGTTGACAGACGAGATTAGACAGGAGTTCCCATGGACTTTGATGTTTGCTGATGACATTGTGATCTGTAGCAATAGTAGGGAGCAGGTTGAGGAGACCCAGGAGAGGTGGAGATATGCTTTAGACAGAAGAGGAATGAAGGTCAGTAGGAACAAGACAGAATACATGTGTGTAAATGAGAGGGAGGTCAGTGGAATGATGAGGATGCAGGGAGTAGAGTTGGCGAAGGAGGATGAGTTTAAATACTTGGGATCAACAGTACAGAGTAATGGAGATTGTGGAAGAGAGGTGAAAAAGAGAGTGCAGGCAGGGTGGAATGGGTGGAAGAGAGTGTCAGGAGTAATTTGTGACAGACGGGTATCAGCAAGAGTGAAAGAGAAGGTCTGCCGGATGGTAGTGAGACCAGCTATGTCATATGGGTTGGTGACATTGGCACTGACCAGAAAGCAGGAGACAAAGCTGGAGGTAGCAGAGTTAAAGATGCTAAGATTTGCAATGGATATGACAAGGATGGACAGGATTAGAAATGAGTACATTAGAGGGTCAGCTCAAGTTGGACTGTTGGGAGACAAAGTCAGAGAGGCGAGATTGCGTTGGTTTGGACATGTGCAGAGAAGAGATGCTGGGTATATTGGGAGAAGGATGGTAAGGATAGAGCTGCCAGGAAAGATGAAAAGAGGAAGGCCTAAGCGAAGGTTTTTGGATGTGGTGAGAGAGAACATGATGGGTATAACAGAGCAAGCTGCAGAGGACAGAAAGATATGGAAGAAGATGATCCGCTGTGGCAACCCCTAACGGGAGCAGCTGAAAAAAGCTGAAGAAGAACCAGCACATGAAACCACAGTGGGCCTTCATAATACAGGTGGGCCTCTGCTTTACAAACAAGTTGGCAAATATGTGTTACGTTTTATTACATATTATTTTACAGAACAAATTTTCTAACTTTTTAATAAAATGACAAGGAACAGTGTGTCAATGAACACTAATAGTTTAATCTAAGATCTTAAACCATGGGTATGTGCAGTATGTCAACCTCAATCTTAAACATTCTACAGTTTTTCATAATATGACAGTACCTCATGTGGTTGAAAAAAGCACACTGATGGCACAAAAATTCACCACGTAGTGACAATTGTAAGATGCATTCTGTATCTCCTAAGAAGTCACCTTTCTTACAGTTATACTCTTTTAGATGACATGATTCAGAATTGTCTTTATGATGCTAGGAATTAAAAGCTGTGGCCAGCTGCCAATCCAGCTTCTTACTTGTGACGGAGTTTATTGCAGGGATGAAAATGATAACAAAGTACACATTGTACTGCACTGAGCCTAGGTATTCATCCTCATCAAAACTAGTTGGCTTCATTTTGATTTAAAATAACTAAAGCCACCAAATGAACATTGATTGAAATTCTGTTGAAAATATTTGGGGGGGGGGGGGGGGGGTAATGTATTTGTTTGCATCTGCAAAACATTTTTTTATCCCATCTTTCTTTTTATCTCCCTCTTGTATGCTGACCTCTATTTCTCCCAAATGATAAGCAGATTTATATTGTCTAAGTGTAAAAATATTTATTAAGCTCTTTAGGTTAGCCAATTAGTGAAGATGCCCCGATATCTTATCCAGCTCAGCTTTTTAAATTGTCGAGGTTTCCGTTTCAATATATGACCTGGTAGCCTGTTTCAGATTTCAACTACCAACTGCTTTTGTGTGAAGCAGTTTTGTCTTGCTTCAGTGTTAAGTGTACTTCAATTTAATTTACACCTGTGTTCTCAAGTATGTGATTCACTAATTAAAGAATTCTCATGAATCAGTTTTATTGATGTATTTCAGAATTTTAAAGATATGAATTTGCTTCTACACAGCCTTCTCTGCTCAGAATTAAACAGGTTTACCTCCCTTAGCTTGTCAGAATATGGCATGCAACACTAATTTCAACTAAAGCAATCACTAGAAGTGAACTGAAGTGTGGTTCAAGGATGCCCTCTTGCACCCCAGGTGTTCATGCAGCCCTGTACCCCATCTTATCCTTAAAGAAACAGATAAGCCACACGCAGTCTGTCCCTGATAATGTATAAGAAACAATGGATAGCGCAGAGGAGCCTGATGTTTCCTGAAATACCCATCCTAACATGGCATCGCTCAAAAACCTACCCCCTTCACCCAAGCTGAAATAACCTGCCTTGAAGTAGAAACAATATGGTATATATATCCCAAGCTATGCCAGAAACACAGTTAAAATTATCACAATTTTCATAAAAATTCTGGATGCAAAACATGCAAAATATTATATGGATCTTTTAAGTAGCCTAAAATTCATCTGAGGATGTCCATGTTAATCTTACAAAGCCTGACTTAGTATTTTGAGTTAATTCATATTTCTGAAATATAATAGACATTTCCATAGATTACAGTATGCACATATCCAAAAAATCTCATTAGCATGTATCTTTAATCTATCAAAAATAGCTTTACAAAGGTAATATCATGCTCTTCTGTTATTTTCCACCATAGCCTTATTATTTAACTTATGCTCTAGTATGAAAAAGGTTAATTTCTGTTTTAGTGAACATAATTATTTCATACTTAACACCAAAAAGCTTTTATGCAGAAACTTCACAGTGAATGCCATTTCAGAGCAATTAACACATATGGTAAAAAATTGTGTAAGTGTTTTTAGACCCTTCTACATCTGGGGAAGAAGCGATTTTTTTCTGGTGAGTTTATTTTTGATGACTGAACTTATGAACTTCTGCAAAACTTCTCAGGCAATAGGCCACTAGAAATACTCTTATAGAATGAAAAGTAACAAACAGAAAGGTTAGGCCAGCCAGGAAATGTAGGGTCAGCACTGTACAAGCTACCTTAGTTTTAATGTTCTTTCCTGCATGATTCATTTTTTTGCATTTACTTTACAAATAAAATTCATTCAAAATTACTCTCTTTCTAATAGCAGGCACTTGTATTGTAACAGGAAAGGAAGCTCTCCTTCTGTTTCTTCACATAGGGTGGTGTAATACAACTCAAAATATCAAAAGAGAACAAGATAAAGGCAACCCTGCTGCTACTCTGCGTATGTCACAGTTATTCATCCTTTTAATCATTTCAGTTGGCTCTGTCATTTGTCCCCCTTGTAAGTACCAAAGCAAAGCACTACGTTCGTACCTCAGTGAGTAATTTTACATCTGATTGATCTTATTGTTTAATTAGCTGGTCTTTTTTTTCTTCATTCTCCACATTTGTGTCCAAGTGTACTTTGTTCATAGTTGTTTGTCATTATTAGAATATAATTAAGGGAGCAAACAGTACAGATAAAGCAAATTATAAAGAAAATAACAAAAGAAAGTTAAGAACATAAAACATGGCACAAATACAATTATGTCTGAAATCATTATGAATGTACTGTAAATGTCACGTAACTGCTCTTTACTAAATGAGGAATAAGAGAAGAAAAAAAAATACCAGCCTATTAAAAACTGAGATGCTGATATCAATTAGAGGAAAACGAGTCATTGATTTTGAAGCTGGTTGGAACAAAAACGTGCCACCCTAGTGGTCTCCCAGGACTGAGATTGGAAACCTCTGCTCTAGACTTTGGCCTCTTCTCTCTGTCATTGATGGTCTAACTCCTCTCTTCTTCTTCTTATTTCAGCTGCTCCCATTAGGGGTTGCCACAGTGGTTCATCTTTTTCCATTTCTTTCTGTCCTCTACATCTTGTTCTGTTACACCCATCACCTGTGTGTCTTCTCTCACCACATACATAAACCTCCTCTTAGGCCTTTCTCTTTTCCTCTTACCTGGCAGCTCTATCCTTAACATCCTTCTCCCATTATACTCAGCATGTCTCCTCTGCATATGTCTAACACCTCTACCAACTGTATATTCAATTCACCCTCTGGCTTAAGCAACTTTGGCTTCTATAAATCCGGTGATGTCAAATTTGACAACAGTAGTGTCTGATCTAGTTGCCTAAGGATGTCAGATTACACAAGTAGTTATGGCAGGGGATGACAAATCAGGTGACCCCATAAATGGCTTTCCAGATATTGCAAGTGATTTACAGGTAAGGCGAGTTTAGTAACAGTCTTCAGCTTTTTTTTCTTTTTTCCAATATGTTGTGATTCATAAAACATGAAACTTCACACAGACAAGACACCATTTGTGAAATCCATAAGACATGTGATCCTTAAGGCTTGTAGCTACATTTACTGTATATACAGTGTACTTCTGTGTGAGCACAAATTGTTAATCTGCCACCTCATCAACATGAGCCCACCCCAGTGATTAAATATAAAATTAAAACTGATTGATTTTGTTAGGGGCAAGACTGAATGAATGCACTGTGGTTGCCTTCAACTCGCTAAGATTTAATAAATAAAGTCTGCAAGTGATAATCTTGTAAGGAAAACTACTTTTAGGGCCTTAAGCTCTATGTATCTGAATTGCCTGATATAAAGGGGCAACATTCTGTAGTTCCACTGTGTGCTGCTATCTTATAGACTGGAGGGTAATGACTAGCATCCTGTCAGTTATTTTTAAAGGAACAAGATTGTCCCAACTCTCCTGGAGTCAGATTTATAAAATTTACGCACACAAAAAAAGGCTCAAAATGTATGCAGGCAACATTCTACTCAATAGTCGTGATTTAAATAAGAGTACTTTTGTGCTGTATATGTACGGCAACTCTGATGCAACATTTTCAGAGAAAGTGGGGAATGATGACTCTCCTGATAAATTAGGGAATTTCAGCTAAATGATGACTTATGCTCCCAATAATTCATTCCATTGAGGCTTGCACTGACAAACTTTCTGCCCCCATTTCTTACTTTATCAACTGTAGTTTCCGCACCTGTGTTGTTCCAAGTGATTTAAAAACTGCTGCTGTAACCCCTGTTTTAAAAAAACCTGGCTCAGATCCCTTACTGCTAAAATTTTATCACCCAATTTCTAATCTTCCATTTATGACTAAGATCTTAGAAAAGGTTGTTGCTACTCAACTCAATGATTATTTAAATTTGCATAACCTGCTTGAGCCTTTTCAATCTGGATTCAGTGCCCTACATAGCACTGAAAATGCTTTACATAAGGTAGCCAATGACTTACTTATAACCGCAGATTCTGGAATGGCCGCTATTCTAATTCTTCTTGACTTGAGCGCAGCATTTGATACAGTTAACCATAGCATTTTACTGTCCCGACTTTCAGTCATAGGTATATGACTAGGTATAAAATATATAGGTATCTTTCTTGGTTCACATCATACCTCAGTGATCGCCAGTATTACGTCTTCATTAGGGAATACAAATCTGCCACTACTTCATTCACACAAGGTATCCCTCAAGGATCAGTTCTCGGTCCAGTCCTCTTCAACATCTACAGTATATGCTCCCATTAGGTGAGATTATTCGTCGGTATGGTCTGAGCTTCCACTGCTATGCCGATGACACACAACTTTATGTAAGCGTTGATGCAACTGCAACATCTTCACCTGTTGCGCTGACTGACTGCATTTGGGAAATAAACCATTGGATGACAGATAATTTTTTACAATCAATCCTGATAAAACGGAAATCTTATTAGTTGGTACCAAATCTGTCCTCTCTAACCTTCGTGTGCTAAAAATTGACATTGATGGGATCCTGGTTCAACCCTCAGCATCAGTCCGTAATTTGGGTGTCATCTTTGATCAGCTTCTTACTTTTCAATAATAACATTAGCTCAATAGTACAGACAGCATTTTTTCATCTTCGCAACATTGCTCATCTGCATTCTTTCCTTAGTGTGAAAGATATGAGACACTCATTCACGCTTGTCATGTTCTTTGGGTTCTGTAATATTTGACTCTAATACAGTTGAACGTAATACAGAAAGATTTATTTAAAGAAAATCTTTACTAATGAAATAATCTAGTGCTTCACTTATAGGTCAGCCATTTTTACAACAACGTTGCCCTTCAGTTAGTTAGGGAGCATCCCCAGTTTACAAGAAGTTAACATGAACTGTAATATAAGGGAGTGTTTAAAACTTACTTATCTTGACATCTTCCTTTTTTTTTTTTTTTTTTAAATAATAAGAATACACTATTCTATTTGTTCAGTTAACAACACCTAGATAGGACTTTCATTTGTGACAAACATCAATGCTATTTTCAGTAACAACTGACAACTATATACATTATATTCTTACGTGTTCTGGTCTAAGTATCCCAAAAGCTTATTAACATTTAGCATGTGTCTATTAGCCTTGTTGGTGGTTGTTTCACTCTTGATGATCTTCTGAGAGTCTCACTTGATTCTCTGCCTGATTCTGGCATTCTGCTGGTTGATGTGGCCATTTATTCTGCTTCAGTGCTTTCTTTTGAATGTTCTTGTGATGTTTTATCCACGACTATATCTCGTCAATTTCTTCTAAGCACCGTACCATCGCTTGTTTCAACAATATATGATCTAGGGTCTATTTGTTCCTTAACTGTTCCTTGCAGATTCCATGTTTTTGTTGAACTCTCCTTTATTCTAACCTCCTCTCCTATTTCCAGTTCTGGGAGAATTCTGGTTCCTCTGTCATAGTATATTTTTTGTTTTCTCTTTTTGTTTTCTTTCACTTTTCGCACTTCATCTTCCATTCCAGATTTTAGCAGATTCTTCTTCATTGGAAGGTTTGATCGTAGTCGTTGTGGACACTTTTTGTGACTGAAGACAGAGAAGAAAATTAAAATTAGTCAAAACCTTTTATTGATACATACCAGGCAAGGGTAAAATGTCAGAGAAACACAGTCCTAGGACACCGCGCTTCATCTGCCTCGAGCGCAGATGTCCTTGTTCTTTTATACCTTTCTAATCTCCTGATCGTTGACCACGTAAGCAAAAAATAGCGTCCTGACTCATTGTACTTTTCCAATTTTGTAAAGTCATTACCCTAAAGGTATATTTTCTTGTCACACACATCATCAAAAGAAAACTTCCAGAAAGTATACATGCTTTTTGTCACGTACGCAAAACACAAACAAGTTTCATCATTCTGTCCTATTTTCTGTACACACATACATTTTGTTCAATTACATCTTTTTATGTTTTCACACTCCTCCCTTTTTGAACAAAATGATGTGGGCAATATAATTCTATCTTGAAATGGTTGATGAAGGGGAAGGGGGAGAGAAAGTGGAAGAAGCTATACGAGACATGCGCTCCTCATGTAGCATATATGCCCTTTCCATAGAGGCGGTAAAGTACTTAGATATTATATAGCGAAACAAAGGAATAATACAACAACCAACCAGGAGGAGGAGGCAAAATGTCACAACCAAAGAAATGAAAACAGATCTTATCCATTGTCCCCAGGATCCGAAGGAGGATGCAAACCACTGATCCCAAGGATTTGTAATGCCAGAATTAGTGGAAAGTTCTTTAGAGAGAGCAGTAAGGCCTGCCAATGCACGAGTTATTGATCCATCTGGCGCGGTATTATTTGGAATATATGTACAACAAGCATCACCAAACATAGCACAGACACCTCCCTTTTCCGCAAGTAACATGTCCAGGGCTAGACGATTTTGCCAAGTCATCAGAGAAGTACGATCAAGCTGTTCATGTATGCCTTCAATAGCGTCTTTGGTGAAGTTAAGGAAACGTTGTTGGTTATAATAAAGGTAATTAATCCAGTCTACATTCTTATTAATAGTAATTTGGGGTATGATAGATTCAAAACCGGCAGCAACTTGATCCCTAGCTTTAAATCTGTCTGGGACACCCCTAGGGACTCCAATAGCATCTATGTATACTCCAGGGCCATGTAAGGAGATATCAGTAGGCATATGGAAAAGAGAGCGGGTATGTCGGAAATAAAAAGGAGGTGTGGAATAATATGGGGAGTGAGAGGGAGGTAAGGATAGAAGTCTAAAAGGCATAACTAATTGGATTGGAGCACAGGTACCAGACCAGTTAGGGGGAAGGGTGACAAATAATTTGGACCTACGACACATCCACCAAATATCTGATCTAGGAGTGGTTTGGGAGAGAAGAAAGGAAGACAGAACGGTGTTCAGAGAAAAGTTAACCTGAAAAGTTGAGAACAGAAAGAAAATGGTAATTCTCCTACCCATGTCGTTCCATAAGATTTGAAACATGTATAATTTCCTTCGTGAGTTTGAAACATAGGGGTATCCATGTGACGGGTGGGGGGAAAAAGAATAGATAGATTAGAACACTTTGAACCAGAGAGGGGTTTCTTGGAAGTAGTGAATAAGTACAGAAGGCAGGGCAATCCCACGGGGTCAGAAATGTTAGATAATGGGAAAGGGACTGTAGCTAAATGGGGACGGGCTGCAGCGCACGCATAACAATGAGAACGATTAACTTGCTTAGCTGAATAGAGAACCCACTGCAACCATCTATTCTGATTCCCATAACCAGTTTCTACTGAAAAAGTGGATGAAAGGGTGGAAATATTCATAATCTTAACAGGAGAAAAATCTGAACCAAAGGTTGGGGAGATGGGTGTGTGTGCCAGAGAATGAGGGGTGTTAGTAACAGGATCGTCAATCTTAATTAGAAATCTCCCTAAAGGGTCTGTTCCAGATACCTATGCCCCTAATACATAAATACCTGAGTCATGTAAAGAGGGGTTCTTCAAAGTAATGATCAAGGGGTTACAATGGTTGTTAGCACATTCATGAGAGGCATGTCCTTTTATGATAGAAAACCGATTTTTCAAACCGTATTTTTGGGCCTCAAAAGGTTGATAACCCCAGTCCTCAGTTCCAGTGTTAGCAAAAACCCATTGCCAGTTGTCGCAGTCACTTCCCCTCATACACACGTATTTGTCAGATCCGGTCCACTGGGTTTGTCGACCAGTCCCACAGTTGATAATAGAGCAGAAATCAAACTGCACTGATGTGGTGATTCCTAACGGGAAAGTCAAGGTGACCAGGGCAGTAGACAAGGGAAAAGAAAAACATATTAGCACAGCAATCAAGGGTGCCATCTCTTGCAATGTGAGGCGTGAATCCAGGCAGGCAGTCCTTCAACTTTCACGGCGTGTGGTGTGGATAGAAGAATTTGGAATGATCCTCTCCACCTAGGCTGATGCCAGTGTTTCCTCCGAGTATCTCGAACCAGGATCCAGGTGCCCAAGGGAATTGGTAAATCCTTGGAAAGGGGGCTGGTCCTCCAGGCTTGATTAACCTGCTGGTGGATTTCCTTCAACGAGGTTCGCAAACCTGCAAGACTAGAGAGAAGATCATTGTCCACAGTATGCAAATTCACATTACAACCATGCCAACGGGCATGGGACGTCCGGTCAGAATCTCAAACGGCGATAGTCCCAGTTGTCGGTGTGTCCATCCCCTTAGTCCCATTAAAGCTAAGGGTAGTGCATCCGGCCATGATAAATTAGTTTGTTCACAAATTTTTGCGAGTTTAGCTTTTAAAGTGCCATTGCATCGTTCTACGATGCCTCCGCTTAGGGGATGGTATTCACAATAGCCAGGTGGTTAATTCATTTATAATGGAGTTCACAAAATGAGTGCCATTATCTGTTTGTAACTTTTGAGGGATACCCCATCTTGGAATAATCTCTTTAATTAGTGCTTTAGCTACTGTTTTGGCATCGCTGTGTTTTGAAGGGAAAGCCTCTATTCATCGGGAGAACACATCGACAATCACAAGACAATATCGGTACCCTTTAGACGGGGTTAGTTCAATGAAATCCATTTGGAGGTGTTCAAACGGACCCATTGGATTAGGGGTAACGGCGGGACTTACCTGGGTACCCTTTTCCCACATTAAACTTTTGACATATTGCACAGCATCTGCAAAATTGCTCTGCATATGTAAAGAAACCTACAGCTTCCCAATGTTTTTCAACATCTCTTTTACAATTGCATTTCATTCATAGAATAAAGTTTTCTTTCAATTGTACTTTATTCACAGAAATCTCTCACGCGAGGTTGTGCTTAAAGGTTATCTATGCAACATACTTAAACGCGTCTTTTCCTTCATGCTTATTATTACAACTTCTCAGGCCGCAAGCTGGTATCACTTTCATTAAATTAGGAATTCATAACAAAAAAGCATTCCCAACAACAAGAAAGCATTCCCATTACGCGGTCACAAGGAACATTCTGACTTAACAAGGAAAACATACGTGCTTGAACCTTTATTCGTATCAAGTGTGCTGACCACTGCGTCACCATGCTCTTCCTTTATAGTACCTAAAATACACAACTTCCATTCATATCACAATTATTAAAAGAGTATTTTTCCTTCAAACTTGATCAGGGTTTAAAAGGAAAAATATTTTGTATATTTATAAGCCTGAAACGAAAGTGGAGACATTCATTTGCGTTAAACCAATTACACAAATCGATAATTATCTTTTTCAGTTTTTAGTTAGAGCTCTCCAGTACTGGTCTTAAATCCCCTTAGTTTCCATAGTGCTCCATGATCATGGCAGACTCCAAAAGCATACCTGGAATCTGTATAAATTGTTACGATCTTCCCTTCGGACAGCTGACATGCTTGAGTGAGTGCTACGAGTTCAGCTGTTTGTGCACTTAGCTTGATGAAATTCGATTTGCTTCCAGCAGGCGGTCCCCTTGGACCACTGCGTAACTGGTTGAGGGTGCTCCATTTTTCAATTGTAACATTTGACAAAGTACAGAGTACATTCTGATACTCATAGGGATCCCTTTAATACACTCTATAACACACAAAATCACCCAAACCATTTTCAACACACTTCACCCCAGTATTATTCTATATTTACACTATATTTGGAAACAATGCAGCAAAGGAAACAGAAACAAATGGACTATTAACTCAATGCACACGTCACAAGAAAAAAGAAAAGGACAGAAGAAATTTCATGAGAACTACATCCGTGCTTGCTAATACAGTTTCTGTTGTTGCAGCCACAGCACGAAGACACGGAGGAAGTGCTGCGGCCACTGGATCCAGTTTTTTTTAGAAAAAATAAGTCACCGGTCTTTGTTTATCTCCATGTTGTTGCGTCAGTACTGCATTCATAAATCCCTGCTTTTCGTCCACGAACAAAGTGAATGGACGAGAATGATCAGGCAAACCTAGCGCGGGCGCAGATAGAAGAGTAGTTTTGAGGTTACAGAGAGCCTTCTCAGCCAGTTGTTGCAACGGCTGTGCTCTTTCAGTAAAAATTTAGAACCCACTGTCTGTAGTAGCCCAGAATACCTAAAACAGACATAACCTGTTGTTTTGTTTAGCTGCAGCTTAACCTTAGAAACTTTATGGCCATTTTCCCACAGAAACAGCAACAATTTCTGGGTGTCTATTGTACAATTTTCTTCCGTAGCGCTACATATTATTTCCATCTACATACTGTATCAATGTACTACTTCCGGCCAGACGCCTTCTAAATTTTGGGCAAGAGCTTAACCAGAAACACAAAGGGCTTCTCTGTATCCCTGAGGCATGACGGTCCATGTCCATCGGCGGTACCGCGTTTGACGAGATCGGGATGTACGGCGGACATGCCAGCCTCTGCTTCGGGAGACAAAGGATATTGGGCACGGTGCGGGCGGAAGGAGGATTTCGGGTGGATCACCAGAGGCTCACAGTGGGCTATCCTTTGAAACACTACTTTAGTTATTAAATGGTCAGGAGTATCAAAAATACCCGGAGTAACTTGTAACCAGTCTGTTCTTTCAAGGCATTTTTCCACCCATGGTCCTATTTTCTCCCATTTAACAGTGTGAGATTTAGCTAAGGAAAAATATGAGGCACTATTTTACCAAGATAATATATGTGCTGTGAGCATGTAAGATGAACAGAAGCAGCTGCCTTTGTGGATGAAATAAAAACACAGTAGATGTGAAGGGTTTCGGGGCAAGTACCAGAAGTAAGGAAAGATTCTAGCCAGGTGGTGTCTACTTCTATAGGGAAGTATTGGGCAGTAAAATGTCAGGGGTCTGTAAATTGGGAAAAAGACAAGGGGAAAAAGAGTGTAGGGCTTTGAGGAGAATGGTGTGTGGGGAAATATCTCATGCTGCAAAAGAGGGTTTGGGGTAAGGGGTAATTTGACACAACAACTTGGGGTTTGAACAGAAAAAACAAAGCTGATTCAAAAGAAAACGATGCAGTAAGGTATGTCCACCAGGACGTGACTGGACTTGAAGAGGTTTTGATACTTGAAGAAGGTGAGGTTGTCCAGAAGCAGTAAGCACAGTAACAGTTTCGTTCGAAGCAGGGACCTTTGCCAGCAAGCGAGTGGCACCAGTATCAATTAAGAAAACAGTCTCAGTGCCATCAACGAACAATGTCAGTAAAGGATCAGTCTCTGAATTATGGGTGAGCAAAGGTAGTTGAAAAGAGTGGCTGGAGGTCCCAGCGTTTTCCTATGGCCAGTATTGTTAGTCAGGGGTGTCAGAGAAAACAGGTGGAATAAGGGGAGGTGGGGGCTGTTGCTGTCTGTGAGGGCACTCCCGACGAAAATGTCCAGTTTCACCACAAGTGTAGCAAGAGTAGGAATTAACATTGGGATTAAAGGGAGAGGGAATAAAAGGATTCTTAGTGTGGTCAACAGGAGGAGCTTTAAAACCACCTCGTCCTCGTCCCCTTCCTCTAAAGCCATATCCTCGACCTTGGTCAGGAGTATTCCTGGTATAATAGTTCATCTGTGCTGCCAATAATTTGGCATGAGAGTCCGATTCGGCATGTTCAGCATGTCGTTTGACTTCATCAAACGTGGCACTTTCCCACTCAATACAGGAAGTGCGGACCTTGTTTTGTATATCAAAGTGCAAACCGGAAACAAAAGGTGGAACTGCAGCTCGGGTGCGGTCATCAGCATTTCCCAAGCCCGAGTGATTAGCCATAAGGTCTTGAATCCTATGTGCCCATTCATCAACCGTTTCGTGTCTCTTTTGTTTTGCAGCAGAAATAAGGGACCAGTCCGTTCCTTTTTTATATTTTTCTGCAATATTTTGTCTCAACGCCTCCCATTGTGGGTTAAAATCGCCTTCTCCACCTATCCCCTGTCCTCGAGTTAAAGCTGGGTTCCATACCCATGGAACGTCATTGCGGACACCCCTGCTAACAGTGGCCCATGTGGTCCCAAGCTTTCGACGAAGTACCTGGGTCCATTCAGCAGCATTAGGCTTATACATGCTATCTAACTGATCAAGTTGTTCAACAAATTTTAGTCCTCCTACTTCCTTGGGATCTGGAAGTGCATTCACGACATCTTTTAGTTCTTGGATGTCCCAATTCCGATTTATCATAACTGTTGTGGGATTTTGGGGTCCAGCTGGATGGGCAGGGTTATAATGGGGATTGGAAACTTCTATTAAAGGGCAAGTAAGTGAAGGTGAAGGATCAGAAGAGAAAAAAGTTGGAGCTGGTTTGTAGGTTTGACTTCGAGTGCATTTGGAGACGGGGGTTTGTCTAGTACAGGGTGGGTCATCACGATGGGTTGAGGGGTCATAGTGATCTGTACCTGGGGAATCATCAGGGGAAACTTCTGCTAGTTGTAGTGCAGGGGGGGGCAGTCGGAATGGGGGATAGAGGAGGGGATAATAGAGGTGTCTGAGGTTGGTTCTGAGGAGGGGAAAAAAAATAACAGGATAAATCTAAACCTGTCTTCTCTTCTATAAATTTTCTAGGAGACCCATTTTTACGGGGCGTCTGTTGATCCTCCGAAAATAATCCTTCCAGCACTAATGATTTTGATCCCCCTGTGCGGCGATTAACAGGCTTACTGTTATAAGTTCCCATTATGTTCCCTTGCCCTCCCGGGTTCTGTATTTAATTTTCCAACTATATACTGATTCGCCTAATCCCTTGTACGTATGAATCAGCGAGGCATTAAGTGTGCCACTCACTAAACCTAAACTGTTCCCTTCTTAGTTTCAAGGGGAGACACCTAACTATCGGTACTGATCCAGTTCCCAGGAGAACACGGTTTTGTTGCTTATTCCGTATGTAGATTTATTTATTTTTCCATAGCGCTACATATCTTCCATAGCTACATATCTTCCATAGCGCTACGTATCATTCCGTTCCTAACAGCAATCCTGCAATCTGTGCTCTTTTCGGTTTATATTTCCATACCACCCCCGTTACTCGTCCCGTTAGCCTGTCCGCTCACATCCCCGGATTCCAGCTCAGGTGACTTCGTGTCCGATTCGGTTCAGCAGAATACTACATCAATACGTCCAGCCGAGTCTAGGATATGGGTGAGGCCAGTATCCTTTCGTCAGACCTTTCGTATGCGTCAAACTGCTTGGGTCAAGTCTCCATCACCTTAAGCAACCCGTTGAGATATGAGTATGACTAGACGGTCAACAGGAAACTCGCCCTCCCGTTATTTAGAAAATAAAAAATATTCGGAAATCCCCCGGTGCTTACCCCAGCCTGGAAGTGTGCAAGCTCTGTCTGGAAATCCGTTCAGTCACCGTGGATGTAGCAAAGAGGAGACCAGGGACTCCTCACGCAAGAACTGTTTCAGGACAGGGCAGTCCTAACTTTTGCCGGAGCTGCATGCTCTGCTGCCGGAGCGCTCAAGTTGACGGCAGTCCGCTGGTAAGACGGATCACTGAAATGGTCTCGCTGGAGGAGTCGACCGGCCGTCTCTTGCCCCACGTCCGGGCGCCAAAAACTGTGGACACTTTTTGTGACTGAAGACAGAGAAGAAAATTAAAATTAGTCAAAACCTTTTATTGATACATACCAGGCAAGGGTAAAATGTCAGAGAAACACAGTCCTAGGACACCGCGCTTCATCTGCCTCGAGCGCAGATGTCCTTGTTCTTTTATACCTTTCTAATCTCCTGATCGTTGACCACGTAAGCAAAAAATAGCGTCCTGACTCATTGTACTTTTCCAATTTTGTAAAGTCATTACCCTAAAGGTATATTTTCTTGTCACACACATCATCAAAAGAAAACTTCCAGAAAGTATACATGCTTTTTGTCACGTACGCAAAACACAAACAAGTTTCATCATTCTGTCCTATTTTCTGTACACACATACATTTTGTTCAATTACATCTTTTTATGTTTTCACATCGTCATCCCGTGAGCAGCTGTGCTGTGTAAGCTCCGTGTTCAAGTGGTGTACTCTGATATATTAGAAGGCTTTTGTAAAAATCACTTCCACTCTCTTTAGATTTCTTCATTAGATGTTTAATAGTTTGAATTGACCTTTTTACAAGTCCATTAGATTGGGGATAATTTGGACTTGATGTTTTATGTACAAAGTTCCATTCCTTTGCAAAGTTCTTGAACTGAAGACTTGTAAATTGTGGTACATTGTCGCTAAAAACTTCATTTGGCACACCATATCTGGAAAAAACAGCTTTCAGACATTTTATTACTGCTTCACTGTTTGTAGTATTCAATGCACACACTTCAGGATATGCAGAAAAGTAATCAGTGACCATCAGAAACTCTTTCCCATGACAGATAAATAAATCAACACCAACTTTTTCATATGGCCTTTCTGGTACAGGATGAGGTGTTAATGGCTCTGAAGGATTACTACGTCTATATTTTAAACATACTGAACATCTTTTCCACTTCGTTACTTATGTCTTGATTAATCTTGGGCCAATACATTACCTCTCATGCCCTTTTCTTGCATTTTTCAATTCCTAGATGCCCTTCATGAATTTTTTGTAGCATCTGCTTTCTTAATGATAATGGTATCACTATTTTAAAACCTTTATATATATAACCCCATCCACAAATGTAAGTTCTGCCCGACAGTTCCAGAAATCACTTACTTGTGGGTTGCAGTTATGCTTGTTTTCTGGCTATCCTTGAACAATTACTTCTTTCAGCGTCTGCATTACTTCATCTTTTGCTTGTCTCTGTTCTAATAAGCTGTGTTTTGCTGTCTGACACTGGCATTGCTTTTAGCACCATATCCACATATGCCTCTATTACCTCTGAGATCTTTTCTTCATGTCTATACTTTTCATCTACTGCTCTTGACACGGTGTCGGCTGTAAACATCCATCTGCCAGGAGTGAATGTCACCTGCAGAGTATATCTCTGTAGCTTAATCATCATGCGTTGTATATGAAGTGGACAGTTATTAAGAGGTTTTTTAAATAAAGCAAGCAGTGGTTTGTGGTCTGTTTCAACCATTATAGCTTGTCCAGACGCAAACTGATGAAAGCGTTCACATGCAAAAGTGATACTCAATAGTTCCTTCTCTATTTGTGCATATCTAGTCTCGGCTCCAGTAAGAGATCTAGATGCATGTGCAACTGGCTGCCATGTTTCATCATGCTTTTGTAGTAGTACAGCTCCTAATCCAGATTGTGAGGCATCAGATGAAATTTTGATTGATTTATGTGGATCATAGAACTTTAAAACCGGCTCTTTTATTAGTAGCTTCTTGACTTCATTCCAGGCCATCTCTTGTTCGTAGTTCCAAGTCCATTCCACATTTTTTTCTGTCAGTTGTCTAAGAGGTGCCAATATATTTGACAGATTTGGAATAAATTTTGCAAGATAATTCACCATACCTATAAATCTCTGTATGTCTTGCACTGAGGTCTTGGCATATTTTCAATAGCATATACTTTTGATTTATCAGGTTTTATTCCTTCACTGCTAAGAATATCTCCTAAAAATGTTAGTTCCTGAACTCCTACCATACATTTTCCTTTGTTTAACTTTAAATTTGCTGTTCTGGTAGCATCCAACACTTTCTTCAGCCTTTCATCATGCTCTTCCTTTGAAGAACCCCATACAATTATATCATCCATGGAGGTGTCAACTCCATCTAATTGTTCAAAAATCATATAAATTGTTTTGTGATAGACCTTCTGGCGCGGATGCTATGCCAAAAGGCAATCTCAGAAATTGATATCTGCCAAATGGAGTATTAAATTTGCATAATTTAGAACTAGACTCGTTCAATTTTAGTTGCCAAAATCCTGAAGAAGCATCTAGTTTACTGAAATATTTTGCATTTGCAAACTGTGCCATAATTTCTTCTCTTGTTGGAAGTTTGAAATGTTCCCTCTTGATAGCTCAGTTCAGGTCTCTGGGATCTAAACATATTCTTAATTTTCCATCTTTCTTTTCTACAATAACCAGAGAGCTTACCCATTCAGTAGGTTCATTAATTTTCTTGATTACTTGCAAGCTCTCCATTCTGTCTAGTTCCTTTGCTAAGTTCTCCTTCAGGGCAAATGGGACCTTTCTGCAGGGGTGTATGACAGGAGATACACTTTTGTCTGTGATTATCTTGTGTTTCCCAGGAAGACAACCTAGTCCCATAAATAGATCACTATATTCTTGGAGTAGTGCTTCATATTCAGTATTGCCCTCCATGTTAATAGTAAGCACTCTTTCAATCAAGTTCATTTTCTCACAAGCAGACAATCTTAAAATTGCCTGAACATCTTTTGGCACAACCACAAATGACAGTGAGTATTTTTTGTTTTTGTACATAACACAAGCCCTGTAACAGGTATTTGCACTCCTGAATATCCAGTAATTTTTATTTCTGTTTCTTGCAGACATGGTCTGGGCTGCAGTTTTCTATATTCATTTTCAGGCATAATGTTCACTTGCGCTCCAGTATCTAATTTAAATGAAATAATGGCATTGTTCACTTGAACTGGCAGAATCCATTCTTTCCTTCTCCCATTTACTTCAGTCAATGCATCTATATAAAATTCCTCAACTTCAGTTTCTTCTACAGTGTGCACTTGGCTTGGTTTCACTTGTGATTTACAGCAGCGTGCAAAATGGTTGTTCTTCCCACATTTTTTACAAACTTTATTGTATACTGGACACTGTCTGGGACCATGATGTGATCCACAACGTCCACATGCCTGTTTTGTGCTGTATATTTTTTTATTTCCACTTTTATTTTCCTCTTTATTTAAATGCATTTTGTTCTTTCCTTTTTTGTTCAGTACATGTACTGCGTTTTCTTCATTACACATTTCTTTTACTTGTACTTTGATTGTTTCGGCTGCCCTACATATTCTTACTGCTTTTTCCAAATCCAAATCCAGCTCTCTTAGTAACCTTTCTCTGAGTGCGTTATCTGGTATTCCGCAGATGATCCTGTCTTTTATTAAAGATTCTGTTAACTCTCCAAATTCGCACGTTTTACTTCATGTGCGCAACTTGGTAACGTACTGATCAATCGTTTCACCTTGCTTCTGTATACAAGTAAAGAACTTGTGTCTTTCGTAAGTGACATTCCGTTTTGGAATGCAGTGTCATTCAAATTTATCCAGTATAACGTCTAACTTCATATGTTCTCCCTGATCAAACTTAAAGTTGTTATAAATCTCCAGCGCTTCCTCCCCAATTATATGTAACAAAATGGACGCTTTCATTTTGTCACTTTTTTCATCCGCACCAATTGCCGCTAAATATACTTTGAAGTGTTGTTTAAACCGTTTCCAGCTCGCGGCAAGATTACCTGAAAACTAAGAGGCTAAGAGGTGGCTGTAGCTTCTCCATTTTAACGACGTCTTCTTTTTCTTTTCTTCCTTTTTTTTTTTTTTTTTTTTCCGAGAAATTCTTTGCACAACACGTATCTACTTCAACTACACTGCTTCTGACACCATGTCATGTTCTTTGGGTTCTGTAATATTTGGCTCTAATACAGTTGAACGTAACACAGAAAGATTTATTTAAAGAAAATCTTTACTAATGAAATAATCTAGTGCTTCACTTACAGGTCAGCCATTTTTACAACAATGTTGCCCTTCAGTTAGTTAGGGAGCATCTCCAATTTACAAGAAGTTAACATAAACTGTAATATAAGGGAGTGTTTAAAACTTTCTTATCTTGACAACGCTTTCATCAATGCTTTGTTTTATGGCCTCCCGACTAAATATATCAATAGATTACAGTATGTTCAGAATTCTGCTGCTCGTTTACTTACACACACTAAAAAATCTGCTCACATCACTCCTGTCCTCTGTGATTTACATTGGTTAACAGTTTCTTCAAGAATCAAATGTAAAATTATTCGTCTCACCTTTAAAGCCCTTCATGGGTTAGCCCCTCATTATCTGTCTGAGTTGCTGCTTCCTTACACCCCTGCCTATGCATTATGATCATCGGACGGTAAGTTACTCACTGTACCTAAATACAGGTTAATAACTATGATTGGCAGAGCTTTCAGAGTGATAGACCCTAAAATTTGGAATTCTCTCCCTCTCAGCCTTTGCAAGGAAAAATCTATTATTAATTTCAAACTCCTGTTAAAAACACATCTTTTCAATGTGTGTTATTCTTTTTCGTGTATGTAATTTCTACTGTCATGTTAATGTGTGTATTGAATTGTAAAGTGTCCTTGAGTGTATGAAAGGCGCTACATAAATAAAACTTATTATTGTTATTATTATTATTATTGAGCCATTATTGCCATGACAAAAAAGTTAACCTCAAAAGTCATTAATATGACATATAGACTCTTATTTTGTTTCAGTTTAAGATGGCTAATGCTGCATAGTTGCACTGAAGAACTTACTTGGCTTTCCTCAGTTTATATGGGCCATTTGCTGTCACTTCTCAGGAATACAATCTACTGCAATCCCTTGTTGTCAACATTTAATTAATTAAAATCATAATTATGATTCAATCTTTGCATACAGAAAGTTATAAATTCATAGCCCATTGGTCTAACACATCCTGGCTTGTTTGGAGTTACTTTAAGAGTATGCAATTGATCACATACATATTGATTTTAGGGCCTGGAAGGAGCTTTTGATGATGACGATGACTGGTTTTTGAGCCGATTTTGGCTTCCAAGAGCCATTCTCTTGGAGTAATGTGTTGAATTTCTCCTGACATTAGAAAGAAAGACTATAGGGCTATGCCTGTTTTGTTTATATGCAGGTTTTAACAAAGGTTGTCTTTCTGCCAAAAGGCACCTATTTGTAATTTGCAGCAATGTTCTGTTTTCATAATGTATTCGGGGCAATTGATTGCACTTATGTGCTACAAGCGCATGCTTTTAGTGTGCTCAGTTGTGTAGCGCACCCTACAGAACTCCTCAATTTCAGGTGGCAGTGTCTGGATGTGTCATGTGGGAGGCTTCTCTGCCAGCCAACAAGGACAACAGCATCATGACTGCCTATGTTTGAGGCATAGTCCATATATGGTTGTTTTGAGGTGTCAATCAGGCAGTGTTTGTGGTGCATTCATTTATGAACATTTCCATGATAACTGTGATTTATAAAGTGTAAATTGCATACAAATGAACATATGCGAAGTTTTATAAATCAATTTATTTTCTTTGGCATTTGTATCTTCCTGTTTTTTTGGGGTACACATACTTTCATGCTCAAATCCATGGAAATTTTTATAAATAATACCCCAGACCTGGGACCAAGTGCTAACTCCAAACAAATCTTTTTGCTCTCATTCTTTCTGGTTTGTGGGTAAATTAGTTTGAAAGAACCCATTTCCCCTGCAAGATTTATCTCCCATTGATAGCAGCTGGATTCCAATAGGGGCATTGCCTCTGGGTGTTCTTCTCAAACTTCAGATCATGTCATTTTCTTTCCGAGCCACGTGACATTCTGCTATTACTTATTCAGAGCAGCCCCTTACCAAATGGACAATGATCCATCAAATTCATTGGGAAAGACAATGAATGTAAGGCTTCTTGAGAAACGTAAAGAACTGTAATCAAGCAATCACTTCCAAACTTTGTGAATAAAGTAGTGACCCCCAAATGATAACCTTGAAAAGTTAGTTGTCTCAGTACATTACACTCAATGCTATTCATGCTTAGCCATTTATATCAGGAAAGGTGTATGATGTAAAAAAAAGTGTAATTTATTTTAAAATGCCTTGACATGTAGCAATATCTTTTGAAATTTTGCACATAAGAAGGTAACGACTCCCTAGTGCTACATGTTCATTATTTTCAGTATATTGCAGTCTATGTTATTCATGCTAAACCATTGACCTCAAATAAAAAGGCTAACTGTGACAATGGACTTAATCTATTTTTACTTAAATTTTACTGCAAAGGCATTTAGAAATGAGTGTACTCATTGTAAGCAATATGTTATGCAGCTTTAGCTTGGACTGAAACTGTGTTTTGTAAGAGTTAGCCAGAGTAAATGTATAATGGTTAGAGAAGTGCTGTGTCAGCATGAATGTGCAAACAGAACAATTAAATAAACAATAGAAAAGAGACATTTTTTTAATTACTTATTTATTTACTATTATTTTTTCCAGTTTGTAAATAAACTTTTACCTATTTTTACCCAATGTACAACTACTAGTCCTAGCAACTATATCAAATCCTTAACTTAAACCACACTATCTGCTTGTGTAGAACAACACTCAGCCTTGCGTTGGAAGTTGCAACATCCAAGATAAATATCTGAAAAAATATATATTGACTTCCTATTACAACTCTTTGAGGCTTTCATAGTTTTTTCCTTAATTGGTGTGCAGAATGGAAAAAAGACATTATGGTATTTATAACACTGGACAACAATTTTTTTTCTTACTGAAAAATGTTTGGTTATTATGATAGACAGTTATTTTTTACATACATTTGTGATCTCTGATTAACCAGTGGGAGGCGTAGGCTAACTTGAATGTGTTCAAACTCATACTGGATGGCTGTCGTGAAGCATGTCTTGGGTCCTTGGCATGATTAGAAGACCAGAGCAGATGCTAAGTATTTTTTAAGTATAATGCAACTCAGATGCTTTGAGTGTAGATGTACTGGAGAAAGCCATGAGGCTGTGGGGTGCTTAATGGAGAAACTGGCTGGTTTCTCATTTGCGTGCACGAGTGCAATCGGAACAGCCATTGCTAAGTAGCACTCTAGGGGTCGTTTAGAGCTACGATACTCACAAGGAGTATAGCAGATCTGAGTAGAACAGGAAAAAGAAGAAAGAAAGACGAGAAAACAGAAAATCAAGTAAAAAAAGAAAGGTAGAGCTGTTGGAATTCCCCTTGGAGGAGCTTTGGAGCCCCGCTAAGTTGTAGAGCAAGGATAATTGTGGGTTCCAGGGCTTATGCTGGAGCTACAGAATGAGGCAGGAAGAGGGAAACAGGCTTGGACTGCCCATTGGTTACCAAAGGAGGTGGCTGGGACATACATCAGATCATTGGATGGTGTTCACTGGTGTCTTAGTCTGCTGAGCAGTCTGCATGAGTGAATAGGGAACATAAGTATGAGAGATTGGAGCACTTGAATGGTGAGGAAGGGAGCCAATTCTGACTTTGTTTTTACTCCTAGGTTTTTCAATTTACTTTGATTATTTATCAGATTGTTTTGTCATGGTAGAGTAATATATTGCTCTACTCTTCCCTATTGTATTATTAATATGTAGCCTTTGTCAGAATGCCTAATCTCACAGATTTACCACTGTTCATAAGGTATTATAGTATATAACTTATCCCCACCTTCCTTTCTATATCTATAACTTCAGGCAATTAGATGTAGTAAAAAGACAAGCAGGAGTTAAGTTACACATAAAATAATGTATTATTGATAATATTCATAAATAATAACAATATGCAAAGTACATTTGAATATTGGCAACCATACAACCTGATTAAATGGTGATGTGTAGTTCAGGCAGCATGCAGACTTGTTAGTTATTTAAAATGTCTCTAGTTAAGGCATCATTGTTGTTCAGTGCCTGTTCTAAAATGGCTACCGAGCTGTGGTCTCCATTGTGTTGTCCTTTCAGATCATCAGATGTTAGTAAGAGAGATACTTCTTCATCATATGTTGGTTAGTAAGAGAGAGAATGTGGTTGAGCAAGCAGATTTATAGATTCTCTGTCCAACCCCTAGAGCCAATAGGACATCATGGTGCTTAAAAGCTTCTGATCCAAGCCAATTCCAAACAGCCATACTTCAGACCAATGGGGTAATACAACATCTTAAAACCTGCCACCCCCCCTAAGACCATATGTTAAAGTAACGTGGCTTCCTTGCGGGGGGTTGAAAGACTTTAGCAGAGAAACACTTGCCAAACTGGTTTAAAGCACACACCCCCAACTCTGTCTTAAAATTCAAAGAAACTCAGTCGTAAAAGAGGGGCAAACATGAATGCCTCTCACCAAAGTAACACTAAATTACATTGCTTTGCCTAAATTACAAATAAAGACATACAAAATATTTATCAAGTTATATGCAAAATCTCACATCACATCACAGATTTTAACTTATTCATTTGCACTGGACTATTGGTTTTATGGACTATTTAAGCACTGCACTTTGGAAACTCCAAGAGTACGGGGTACAAGGCTCGTTGCTACGAGCCATTCAGTCCCTGTACAGGAGGAGCAGGAGCTTGGTCCGCATTGCTGTTGAGGTTGGACTCCGCCAGGGCTGCACTTTGTCACCGAATCTGTTCATAAGTTATATGGACAGAATTTCTAGGCGCAGCCAAGGAGTGGAGGGGGTCTTGTTCGGTGACCTCAGAACTTCGTCTTTGCTATTTGCAGATGACGTGGTTCTGTTGGCTTCATCGGACAGTGACCTCCAGCTCTCACTGGAGCGGTTCGCATGCCGAGTGCGAAGCAGCGGGGATGAAAGTCAGCACCTCTAAATCCGAGGCCATAGGTCTCAGCCGGAAAAGGGTGGAATGCTCTCTCCAGGTCAGGAGCACAGTGCTGCCTCAAGTGGAGGAGTTCAAGTATCTCGGGGTCTTGTTCACGAGTGAGGGAAGAATGAAGCGGGAGGTTGACAGATGGATCAGTGCGGCATCCGCAGTAATGCAGGCTCTGCAACGGTCCGTCGTGGTGAAGAGAGAGCTGAGCCAAAAGGCGAGGCTGTCGATTTACCAGTTGATCTACATTCCTACCCTCACCTATGGCCATGAGCTTTGGGTAGTGACCGAAAGAGCAAGATCGCGGATACAAGCGGCCGAAATGAGTTTTCTCCGCAGGGTGGCTGGACTTTCCCTTAGAGATAGGGTGTGGAGTTCAGTTATCCGGGAGAGACTCGGAGTAGAGTCACTGCTCCTCCGCATTGAAAGGAGTTAGTTGAGGTGGTTTGGGCATCTGGTTAGGATGCCCCCTGGATGCCTCCTTGGGGGGGGTGTTCCAGGCATGCCCCACTGGGAGAAGGCCACGGGGCAGACCCAGGACACGCTGGAGGGATTATATCTCCCGGCTGGCCTTGGAACGCCTTGGGGTCCTTCCAGGGGAGCTGGAGGAGGTAGCTGGGGAGAGGGAGGTCTGGGCTTCTCTGCTTAGGCTGCTGCCCCCGTGACCTGACCTCCGATAAGCGGTGGATAATGGATGGATGGTCTTTGGAAACTGATTAAAATAAATTTGCAGTTCTGTTTTGCAACAACTATATTGCTGTGTCCTTACTCTCACTAGTGCATCTTTGTTTACTATCTGAATGTCGATTTCCCAGGAAATGGATGTTGCCCATGGCTGCAGGTACCCAAGGCATCATAATAACAAATTGGGAAACTCCCTGCAGGATTACTGAGAGACCAACTATGTTGACTACATCATGACTAGCAAAGTTCAACAAAGTTTAACTATTGTTTGACCATGGTGCAAGGTTTTTATTTTATTGATTCTTTTTATTTCTTTATATACTGTACGTAGCAAAGGTGTTCAGCAAGAGATCAACACTTTTGATTGTCCCAGGATAATGCTTTTAGCTGACCCCATGTGTAACCTACTAGTTTTGCTTCTTGCTCTGTGGATCATTTCCATATGGTTTTTGGCCGACCTCTTTTCTATTTACTTTGAGTGTTTCATTCTAAGGTTTGGCATATGATGTTTGATATTGATTTAGTGTCGCCAGGCCATTTCCACACACTCTTCTTTCTTCATCTGGTTGTCAATTTTTTCTTGTCCAGTTTTCCTTGATATTTTATCTTAGGTTGTTCTATTGTACTATTTAATTTTGAGGGTCTGCTGCAGACGTTAGTTTACAAAAGGTCTGCAGTTTGTGTGTGGAGGTCTTTGTGGTGCACAAGGTGTAGTAGGCATACAATTAAATAGATTTTATATTGGTATTATATATTTATAGTTTTGTCTTCAGTGAGGCTAACTGTGATCTCCATAATGGTTAATTAAATAAGTTTAAAAACTGCAGTTCTGATATGTTACCTGTGCCTCCATGTTTATTGACTATGCTGCCTAATTATCTAAACTGTTCAGTGTCTTCAACATTAGTATAGTTTATCCTTATTATCTTTGTCTTTCTCTTGTTGATGTTAAGTCCACGTTTCTCTGCCGTCTGTGCCAGTGTCTCCATCTTTTCTTTCTTATCACTGTGCTGGTGTGATAAGAGGGCAATATCATCAACAAAGTGAGTATCTTTTGAAAGGTGAATGAGCAACCATTGAATACCTCTTTTGTGTACTGCTGTCGCCCTTGTCATGATCTAGTCTATTACGATGAATAATAGAAATGGTGATAGCAGACATCCCTGTCTTGCACCCATCTGTATGTAGAATGGTTCAGTGAGGTTTCTGTTATGAATTACTGGATCACTTGAGGGCTAATATATGCTTTTCATATTAGGTTGATGATTTTTTATTTTATGGATATGAAGAAAAAATAGTCTACTAGTTCTCAATTAATCTTTGCCTTAAAATTAATCAAGTCTCTTCTGCTTTTTCCTAGGATATCAAGGATAAAATAGTTGTCAGCAGTATTTTCTATCATGTATTTTGGTAAGAAAAGCATGCTGTGCAGTTTGCAATCATTTCAGACATGTATTTGCTTATACTTGATCAGTAAACTCACTTTCTTGCCAACCATCTGGTTTTCTCAGATTCCAAGTGTCCATTGCACAGTTAGTAGTAGTAGTATCTTTGGAAATGTAGCCTTTGGGTCTGTAAAACTGCCAATTTGTTTTGTTTAGCACTGCCATGCTTTATGGATCCTCTCACACAGCTTGTCTTTGGTGTTTGCTTATATTATCAGATCAACAGTATATGATGTCCGGCTTTCCTGCCCTTTAAAATAGTTTGCATAACACTCATATCTCAGATGCTAAGAAGTGCAAATGGAGGCCTTTAAAACTGTAGTATCTGAAAGGTGACTTAAAGATAAATGAGCTGTTATCTTCCAGTTGGAGATGCAATGAGTTGGATCAATCTTTGTGAATCACGGTGCCTCTGTCATCTCACTGAGATTTTATCTGTTTATGGGAAGTTGGTTAATTGATGGCGATTACCTACTCAGTTGGGCAAATGTCTTTGATTTCCCCTATCCTATTTAAATCTTGCTGTAAATCATATTTGAAGGGAATGGGTATTCAACAAGGTACACGATCCTTCAGCTTGCCTTTCAGCCAGATTCTATGGTACATGTGAAAAAAAGTTCACTGGTCCCATCAAATATGCTGGGATTTCTTCCCCAAAATTGCAGTGTTTCACAAAAAAGTTAGATTGTGAGATTGGTAGCAATTGTTTTGTGGTCTTAGATGTCTAGCATGCACTTCACTAGGTCCAAACAATCATATTTTTTGATCCTCTTTCAGTGATCCCTTCTTTTTTGGCACTATCACAAACAACTATATTCTCTTTAAATTGTTGTGCTGCTCCTTCATTTAACATACAGTTTTGTGTTTTGATTACCTATGCATAACAGATTTTCAGACCCACTTTCTTATTTCCAGTCTAACTTATTGAAAATGCAACATAATCTCTTTGTAACTAAAATTGTCTTTGTCTCTATATTGAGCTTCATGTTCAGCAATGTGCCATTCACTGTGAGTGGCACCACCCATTTGCCTTTGCTGTTTTTTGTCCTTTTTGCATCAGCTAATCTTTTTGTTTTGCTTTCAACAGTTCTAATAAACGATAAATTGTACTTATCCTCTGACGTGTCCTCTATTATTTAAATGTCACTTTCTCTTTCAGCATTTTGTGCAGATGAAACTGTCAATGCATTGTGTACATGTGAAAATAAACTTGAACTTGTACCTAAAAGCAAACTTTAGCAAAGTGGCTTCTTCCCCTCTATGTGAAATACATCATATTTAACATATTCTTGGCATTTTTCACATAATGCTTCTTTTCTTCTTGACTAAAGTTTGCAATTATGCCAGACATAATGCCATGCCACCTTCTGTGCACACAGGGAAGTGTCTAGACTGTTTTCAGAAGAACCTATCAGCAACAGCAGAATCTGATGCTGGTTGTGTGGTACATATATATGAGTGTGTTCCTGTATTTAACTGCTTGCCATATTCTGATTGCATAAACCAGTGTTAATTTGTTCTGTCTCAACTAGCGTTCAATCACCTTTTTGTTACACATTCCAAATTTTATCCCTAATGATAATCATCTGTATACATGCATTACTGCAGTCTGTAACTATTGTTTATTATTCACTTCACTGATTAGTTCATGACTTGTATCACTGCAGTAGTAAGAATAACCATTTCAGGAAATTGAAGGGTAATTTCACACTCACTGGTCACTATCTACAGTATGTGGAGTTTGCATGTTCTCTCTTTGTCTCTATAAATTTTCTTTGGGTCATTCTTTCTCCTTTTACATCCCACAGATGTAAATGTCACCTATAAATTAGCCCAGTATGAGCTGACTGTGAGTCTGTGCACTAGTGTGCCCTACTATGTATTGGAGGTCAAGGCATGATTTACAGTAGATTCAGAAAGTATTCACACCCCTTCACTTTATGCCTATTTTATTGCATTGTAGATTCTGTTTAAAATGAGTAAATCTGCCATTTTGCACATCAACCTACATTTAATAACCCATAATCACAAAGAGAAAACATTTTTCAGAAAGGTTTGCAAATTATGGAAGCCAAGGGAGGACATACAATATCATTTTTTTAATTGTTTCCTCGAGATAACAGGCTTATTTTACCGAGATCTTGAGAAAACGAACTTTGTTTTCTCAAGATAACGGAATAATTTTATCGAGATCTCCATAAAACAAAAGATCTTGTTTTCTCGAAATTATGAAATAATTGAATCTAACGTTTAATGTTTAGCTTATTGAGCCACATCCTGTTTGAATGGCAGAAGAGCAAAACTGTATTGATCAGCACGTTACATTTTTGTTCAATCAAGGGCTCATGCAATATGAAATATGTTTATGCCTTAGTTTAGAAAATAATAATGTTAGTGTCCATCATTTAAGACGGTTAGCAAGGATTCAGCTGTATAGGCGTCACAATCTAAGTGAGCCTGATGCCAGGAGCAAAGGTTAAGTTTCGTTTTCTCGAGATTGCGATAAAATTATTCCGTTATCTTAAGAAAACAAATTTTCATTTTCTCGACATCTCAAACGAACTTTGTTTTCTTGATATCTCGATAAAATTAGTCTGTTATCTCAAGGAGATAGCAAAATGTATTAAAAATCAAAAACTGAAATTTCTTATTTATGTGTGCATTCATCTCCTTTGATGTGGCACTCCAAATTGTGCTCAGTTGCACCCTGTTTGCTTTAATTATCCCTGAGATGAGTTTACAGCTTGACTGGAGCCCACCTGTTGCACACTGTATTGACTGAGCATAGTTTAGAAAAGCACACACCTGTGAATATAAGGTCCCACAATTCACACTGCATGACTGGATGAAAAACAAGCCTTGAAGTCCAAAGAACTTTCTCTACAAATTGTGGTGAAACAAATATCAGGGTATAAAATCACTTTGGTGTGTTAACCAAGGAGTACAGTGGCCTCAATAATTGTGAAATCAAAGAAGTTGGGTACAACCAAGACTCTTCCAAGTGTTGGCTGTTTGCCCAAACTGAGTAACCAGGCAAAAATGGTCTTGCTTAGGAAGGTACCAGTAGTAGCTTGTAGATTAGAGAACCTATTGGAAAGATGACCACCTCAGCAGCACTCCATCAATCAGGCATTTATGGTTGACTGGCTAGACAGAAGTCACTCTTGAGTAAAAACTTTGAGACCAATTGATTATTATCTGGTCTGATGAGGTAATAATTGAACTTCCGGGGCAGAACTCCAAGCACTATGTCTGGCAAAGACAAGGCACTGATCGTCATCTGCCTAATACCATCTCTATGGTGAAGCATGGTTGGGGCAGTATCATGCTATGGAGGTGCTTCTCAGGGGCAGGGACTCTACAATTCAGGCAACTTCAGAGTGGTGATGATTCACCTTTCAGCATGACAATGACCCAGAGCATAACAATGCTGAACTGGCTTTGGGAGAAGTTTCTGACTGTCCTTGAAAGGCTAAGTTGAAACCCAAAGTTAAACCCCATACAACATCTGTGGAGACACCTGAATATGGCAGTTACAGATGCTTCCCACCCAGTCCATCAGACCTTGAGAGAATCTGTCATGAAGAATGGAATAAACTGCCCAAATTTAGGTTTGCAAAGCTTGTATAGACTTGCCTATGGTGACCTAAAACTGTAATTGCTGCCGGAAGGACTTCAACAAAGTACTGAATTAAAGACTTGAATACTTCTATGAATGAGAGCTTTCACTTTTTGACTTCCAACAAATTTGTAAATCTTTCTGAAAACATGTTTTCACCTTGTCATTAAATCTTTGAGTGTAGATTTAATGTAGGGGTGTCGAACTCCAGACCTGGGGGGTATTTTCCGTATGTCGCTTAAATCATCCGAGATCAGATGCCTCATCTTGGATGAGTTAATGCCGGTGAAACTCATCCGGGATAAGTCGGTTTTTCAAATGCAGCCGTGTTGTAGATTAGTCGAGCTGGATCTAATCATCCAAGATGAATGCGCACGCATGCGCAGATTGAAAAGCCCATATATATTGAGTCTGGAAAACATGATCAGCAAGTCTCTGATAGGCTGTAACAAAATGCCGAAAGAACGGGCGCATTTTTTTTTTCTCACGCAAGCGGAGCAGGACCTTTTATTCGAAGGACATGAAGAATTTCAAGATTTAATATGCACAAGGGATAACACTACAAAAGCAGCCTAAACCAGAAAAGACGGCTGGCAAAAAGTGCCCGACAAATTAAATGCTAAGTAGTGTGCATTATACTTACTGAAAGCAGCGTTTCATTTCCTATGTGTCAGATTAATTAGATAGATAGATAGATAGATAGATAGATAGATAGATAGATAGATAGATAGATAGATAGATAGATAGATAGATAGATAGATACTTTATTAATCCCAAGGGGAAATTCACATTTAATATATTAAATATGCATGTAAATTCATATTTAATATGTCATAATTCCAGATCAAACCTAAGCACAAAGAGAACATGGGAACAGGTTAAAGTGAAGTACAAGAATATACTGGTATATAACTATTTAAAGAATTGTTGACATAAAGAATTATGTATAATATAAAAAACATTAACTCTAAAGCTAATAAGAAGGCAGACAAGCAAAAAACAGGTGGAGGTCCACGCGGTCCAGACCTAACTCCTGCAGAAGAGTTGGCTATCCAGCAAAATGCCCATCGCCCTGTTTCTGAGGGCATTCCAGGGCAAAGCTCCTCCTCACAACCAGTGACAGGATGCAGTGGTCACTTTATTTCAGGTAAAGGATGGTCATTGCATATATTTGTCCTCCATGTGTGCTATAGGTATATAGCCCTCTTTTTTGTTGGGTCAGTTGCAGAGAATGTCATATCCCTAGAACCTGTGCCTGACCAATGAGATATTGACAAAGGTCAAATATTTGATGAAGACACTATGTCTGATTATTCATCAGGAGGAGAGGTACATTTTCCAAATAAATGTTTGATCAAACTCCACTCTGATCAGTCCCATGTGCCCCAATCACATTTGGAAATCCTGGTAATGAGAATGTTAGGCTGATTGTGAGATTCTTTATGGAACTGTGGGTGTTTTTTCCTGTGTATTACCTACCTGCAATGGCATGAAACACCTCTTTTCTTGTCTGCACACGCAGGTGTCCAGGAAACACTATGAAAACCCGAAGGAAATATTTCAGAGCCAAACAGACTTTACGAATTGCCTGGCAAACTGCACTTTTAGTTAGATTTTCTGCATCGCCTACAGTATATAAAAAAGTGCCGCTTGCAAAAAACCTCAAAGCAATGCATACTGTCTGTGTGGTTGTGAGAGCCCGACTTCGCCAAGTTTGACTTCGAATATAAGGTGCTAATAAATCTTTGAGGTACAATATTCCCCCTCGGCTAAAGTGGTATCTTTTGAAAAGAATTTTCTCCAGGAGCAATAAAGGATCTTGCCGATCGCGCAAACCTCTCTCTATATGAAATTCTCTTCTTATAATTTGCATACCGATATCAATTGGTCGCTCATTCATGAACGGTGAAGCCATGACTAAATGAATTCCACGAACGGACATTGATTCCGTGTGTGAGCTAATCCTTGTTTACATCGAACAAACCTGCTCCGAGCAGGTCTGAGGATTAGGATGTGTTGCTATGACAACATATCCAGCAAGAGTTTCGAAAAACCGACAGATCCAGGATCAGGCCAAATCGTCAACAATTACATCCGGCTAAACGACTAATCCACGTACGAAAAATACTCCCCTGGAGGGCCGCAGTGGCTGCATGTTTTCATTATAACCCTTTTCTTAATCACTGACCAGTTTTCACTGATAATTAACTCATTTTCCCTTTATTTTAATAGCCCTGTTTATAAGGATTCAGTCCTCTGAATTTATTCCTTTCTTCATTAAATGAGAGCCAAAAAGAAATGAGATGTGAAACAAGCCGACAGATGACCAGTTAAATTGGGATTTCAAACTCCAACCAATTTTCACTCCAACCAGTCTCTTAATGAAAAGCTGATTCTTGCTGTTAATTAAACTCATTATTTAATTCCACAGCTTGTTGCTGCTCTCATTCTGCCACGACAGACATTTCTAAAACTGTTGAAATTCTGTTTTTTCTAAGAACATCATAAATATGTTTTGGTGACCTGAGAGATTAACCTTACTGAGACCTTCACCTTTCATTATTTTCAGATATTATGTGCTGGGCACAGGTGAGCTGGTAATGTGGTGGCTTGTTTTGTGTCTCATTATTGTTTGCCTGCTAATTAAGGAAAAATAGACAACTAAGGGGTCTGAGTCAAGTTAATTAAAACTAAGGCAAAAGAAGTTAATTAGCAGCAAAAACATGTCACAAATGAAGAAGAAGGATAGAATGAAAACCTGCAGCCACTGCGGCCCTCCAGGGCTGGTGTTCGACACCTGTGATTTAATGGAAAAAAGTCACAAATTTATTAATTTAAAATTAACTCTACCACACAATAAACTGTGTAGAAAGTGAAGGGTTCTGAATGCTTTCTGAATTTGCTGTGTGAGATGCTTCTGAGACAGACTTTTTCTCTTAGCAATCCAAAAATGGATTCAGAAACGACTGAATTTTTGATGAGATTCTAGGTCTGTTAGATATCTGAATACCTTCTAGTCTTGTTTTTTTTAAAGAAATCCGAGGCTTGCTTGTAGCTTTATTGATGAATATAAATGAGTCCAATATAAAAATCTATGTGTGGGCCACAATGGATTGGTGACTCACCCATGGTTTGTTATTGTTTTTAGGTTAATGCTACTGGGACAGGCATTCTGTTTTAGCAAGCTTATGACAGAAAAAGTAGATTTTGAAAGTTGGTTGATTATTTTTTTTATTCATTATCAAGCCAATGCTGTTGTGGAGTCTGCACAGTTAATTGGTGACAATACACTGACCCAGTGTTCAAGAGTTTGAACATGCCTTCTGAAGAACTGGAGATCCACCCGCAGTCATCAGTTTCCAGTGACAGAGTATTGGAAAAAGATGGTTAATAAAACAGATGGACTCAAGGAGGGCTAATTACTTTATACATTTATTTCCTGATGCAAGTCGCCCTAATGTATTTTCATTATATTAAATTGTATCTTTATTGAATTTTTAAATAATTTCCTTTCAGGTTAAGGTTTTAATTTACTAAGAGACCTGTCACACTAATGCTACAAAAAGCACACTCAAATTACCTCTTCTTTTCTTTTTTATATGGATTGCACATAACCACAGTAAGTAAAATGACAATCTTTCAGATACATTTCAGTCTTACCCTTAAATATTCTCAGTTAAGGTTAACATTTGTTTTTGAAAGACCTTTCTAGCATTTTATAATAGATCTAGGTAATGCTAACTATAATGTCTTTATTAACCTAAAGTACATAGTCTTATTTAAACCCTTGCATTTAGCTACTTATTTGGTAACATGTGGCAGAGCAAGACCTATAAAAAAATTATTTAGCAATAAGGCTGATATGAAAAAATATATAGTAGTGTGTCACCAAAGGAAAACAGATTAACTCTCCTGAGCACTCCATGTGTTTCTGCTTTGCATAACACCTTTGCTATTATAGAATCATTAATCATTTTTTAGATGTATACTCTGAGAAATGGTCTTCATAAACATGTGTTATTCTGTTAAGTGAAAGCATATTAAAACAATAGCATCACCTTCATATGGCATAGAGTACCTTAACACCTGCACCAAAATGTATAAAACACATCATTTATCACCCAGGTTCATTTGTTTCCAGCCATTGATATAACATGATCTGACTTCCAAGTAGCAGAACAACTTTCATTTGTTTTACACCTTGCCTGCGGAGGTAATTAGCTAGCACGCTGTACCTCTGTCTAAAACAATAAGGACTTGGCAGAATCAGAACTCACAAAACCTAATGCTGGAACATGTTTTTAAACATGTTTCTTTACTGAGAAGTAGAAATGTTTTGATAAAACATATGAGTCCTTAGATATTTCTATTTTATTTATTTTATATACTGCCTTTTATAATGAACACTGCCCTGTAGTGTTTAATCAAAGCAAAGAGAAAATGTGCATTAAAAGCATATAGGCCATCAGGCTTCTAAGCATGAAAACATTTATCTTTTGTGCACTACAGTCTGTACACATCATAGATAAGTGGCTTCAATTCATCAGACTGCGTCTAGCAGCTCTAGTTATAAACCTTTTATTAGTTAAAAACAGGATGTGAACACTCATGTCTGAAATGAATCTAAAAGATTTTTTTATATATGGCCACTTTGACTTGACTACAGTAGATGTCAGAACAGTCTTGAAATTTATCGCTGACATTTGATCTTAACTGTCCATGGGGGAATCACATGCCAGATAGAAAGCTCTGAAAGTCATTCTGTCTCCATGAGCCCATAGGAGATATTCAGGAGAGATAGCTTGAAAGATTTAGTGGCTTTGCAGATGTACTTTTATATTTAATGTCACTTCAGCAATGTAATATAATATTAAAAAAAAGACTGAGGGTGTATTTCAGAATACAGAATATAATTTTATAAAGCTTTCAAAAAGTATGCATAACATATCAAACAGACATTCCAATTCTTTAAAATACAAACTTATTTTTTATTATATACAGTTTGCTTAATAAAAGTGAAACAAGAAAAGGAAAGGAAAGATGATCTTGAACAAAAAATTGATGGATTAGGAATCAGTTCAATTTAAAAATAAGTCTGTGCGTGCTTGGCTGCAGTTTTTGTTTCCTGCCAGTCACAATCTGGAGCCATATCTCAGGTGAAAAATTATCTCAACTAGAGCTGTAGTCCTTAATGGGTTTACTGTAAAAGTGAAAAAAACAAAAACAAAAAAACACGGATAGCTTTTTCTCCTGAGATTTTTTTCCCAAACTAGCCTCATTGTCTCAAATCAATAATTTATGGTTTTTCAGCAATTATCCATGGTTGTGGATTGATAAGAGCTGAAGTCTATGTGACAGCATCAAGTGCAAGTCAGGGACCAAACCTGGTTAAACACCAGTACAACACAGGGAATACTTACACTCCCTTGTGGGATGTGAGAGAAAACATGTGAATCCATACATGAGGAGAACCTGCACATTCCATATATAGCATAATTAGTGGTGGAAGTGGGGCGTGGGGCTCAAGTTATATATATATTGTCATGCGTGTGTGCATGGGAGGCAGCTTAAGGGCTATAGTGAATGTAATTTCCTGCCAGGACAAGGGTTGGCACTTTGTTCTGATCATTTCTCTCTTTCTCCTTCTGCAGACTGATTGACGATGATTAACAGCCCTTCCATCACTGATGTCATTTCCGGTGTCTGTCCTTCTGGACCTGCCTCTTCCTACCATCTTCTTTCATAACCCAGAAAAAGTTACCTACTTTGGTTCTGTTTGGACTTGTGTCTGTAAAGACATCTCAGCAATTAATTGTGTGTTTATTTACACAAAAATGTCATATTTTACAGGGTTACCAAGGGGATACCCCAGCTTTTTATCTGTGTTCTTTGTGTCATTGTGTAATGTAAGCTAGGAGACAGATAGATTTTAGGTAGGAGGAAATTGTTCACTCTTGCTACAATTCCCAGGAAATAGCTGCCATTTAACATGTATGGTATTACTATGGGGTTCGCCCCTCCTCGCTACGCTCGTCAACCCCCCCCGGCCTGCGCTACGCGCCAGCCACTTCACATCTCTGCCGCTAGCGTTGTGAAGAGGGGGGCTGAACGCACCCCAAGGAGACGTGGTCGCTCCTCTGAAACACTCTCTTAAACGGTGACACAATGGGAAACAAATACAGTTTTTTAACCTCCTCTTTGCTCGATTAGCTGCTGGATTGCTGCTGCTGCTGCTGTGCCATGTGTTCTGCATCTCATATGGTGCTTCAAACATTTAAAAGCCTGTACAGCAGCTGTCCTACTCTTTGTCTTTTAATTCCAGCCCTGGGCATGGTTAAATCTCTTGGCACAAAGTCTCATCTCGCAGGACTTGAGTTCTTGATATTTTTTAGTTTATAATTTAAAAACAGAATAAGAATCTGAAAATCTAACAATATCAAATTAAAGTTCAATAAATTCTGAAAAGAATGATACCAAACATATATATGTAGGTTTTAAAATAAGCTCGATTTAAAGCGTGACAAAAAATGTGAAATAAAAACATCACATAAAATCGTTGCACTTTTAGGCTTAGGATTTTATATATATAGAGTAGATAACACCAATACATTATTAGAAGTGCTGTATAAACTGCTAAAAGATAAACTGATCATACTCCAAAGAATACAAGTAGAAGTCCTGCAAACTGGTGAGTACTGACTGACTTCAAACACTAACAGTGCTCAGGAAAAACATCTGGTACTCCAGACCTAGAAGCGCTGATAAAGAGTACTGGTGAGTACCATCCCATTTCAAACACTAAACATAATCAGCTTGAAAGCAGCCATTGCATCACCATGCCACCCACTTAACAATAAAACAAATTATATTTTGAAAATACACAGTAAGGTAAAGATTACCCTTCCCATAATAATCAAAGTGAAGTTAGTTTTCATGTCAAAATACAATGTGGTGTGTAACTATATAAACATTTCTAGAATTAATTAATTTGTCTATTTCTTTAACCCATTTTCCCAACAGAATCATTACCAAAGGAAGAAAGCAGCACTGAATGATGCTAGCTAACTGCAAGGCACATTCACCTGTACTTATTATAATGGAACACTTACAAATATGGGAGATGTGGTAACAAGCTCTACTGCCACAATAAAGAAGGGGCACTTTGATAGGACATGTCAAAACACCATGCCAAGTTTGTTGACTAAAGAGTTTAATCTAGGCTCAAAACAATATCCAAAACCAAAGTCAAAAAGTACAAAGAACTGAGGTCTTTTGCCAGACAAGTGTTAACCAAAAATTAATTCACCAAGTTTTAAGTTTCTGTTCACAATCTCGGATGACCAGGAACTTCTAGACACTGAAACATGTCAACATTGGAATTACCATAAAAACAAAGGTGTCAACAGATAAACAATAAAAATATGGTGATGTAGGATGACAAGAAAATAAATACTTCTAATCATTTAAATTCATTTTTAGACTAAAATAACTGAGGTATATGAAGCTACATGTTTGAAACCTCTAAATGTGTAGAAAAACCTAAAGAAAAAAAAGAAAGAATAAGAAAAACTGTAAAACAAAATCAAATCATAACACAAGCAGGTAGAGCCTGAGATCAATATTTCTTAATTATTTAATGGCGCCTGTGTTAACATTACACTTTTAAAAATAAAGGTTCCAAAGTTGTTCTTCAGAGCAATGTCATTGGGAAAATTTTTATATTTCTAAAAGAGTCATCCACATGAAGATTCCACAAAAAAAAAACTTTGTTTAACTCCATAACAGTTTCCATAACTAACTATGAATAGATCATTACAGATTTTTGAAAATACCAGTGTGTTTATGTATTTAAAAAGACTCTTGCTGCATAATCTATGTGCAGGGCAAGTTCACGTTTTCTTGATCTGTTAGAATCCTCTAGGTTGCCTGCTATACATTAAAGATTTGTTTGTCCTTATACTGTATATGGATCCTTTTTAAAGCCCAAAGATCTAATTTCATATGTGAAGAGCCCTACCCAGAATGAAATGGGTCTTTGTCAAGCAACGGTTTAATGAAGGACCACACAAACCCAGTAGAGTGTCATTAAAGAAAACGTTACTTTTAAGTGGTAGTGGTAGGGATGCCTAGTTGGGAAATGAAGTCCTGGTGATCAAGATGAGGGGAGTCTGTCACCAGAAAGCAGGCTTTTCAGGTAATGGAGTGTTCTACCCTAAATCTAGAGGTTTAAACATCATAAATAATACTGACTGTCAATGAAAGGCCAGACAACCCAAGAAATGGAAAGGAGTCCTAACTCCCTGTTTAGAAAAAGAACAAAGGGTAGGAGAAAATATCTTCCGACTGTCTTTTGTCACATTTTCCAGAATAGGGGATTCAGGTCCTTGCTGTCCCTCGACTTAAATGGAGTTTACCTGCAAAACTAGAAAGCTTAAAGTTGCATGGTCCAAAGGGGTTGTCCTGGGATAGTGTGCCTATTACTACTATAGGACTGCCCAAATCCAGAAATAATTCTGGGGTGCACCAGAAGTATTTTTGTGATGGTCTTCATAGCCACATCTCTGATAGAGTATACAGTAGAGTTGTGAGGTGAGGTGGAATTAACATTTGACTGTGGAATAATGCATACATGTATATATTTCTCTTAAAATATGGTCTGATCTTCATCTAAGTTACAATAGTGAACAAACAGTCTTTTTAACAAATAGCATACACATTATTGTATTGTTCTTGTACAAGTTGAATACATCATTCAAATATTCACAGTGTAGTTTAGAAAAAGTATGTTAACCCCTAGGCTGTTACATAAAAGCTAACTGGAGTCAGGAGTTAGCAAACCTGGAGTCACATCAATGAAATGAGATTTGAGGTGTTGTTTAGAGCTACTTTGGCCAATGAAAAAAACTTAAACATTTTAGTTGTTCATGAAAAACATCCGCTGATGTGAAGCATGCCTGGTAAAAAATGGATCTCAGAAGGTCTAAGTTCAAGAATTGTTGATTTGCAGGCTTGAAGGAATCATTGGAACAGGCTAACAACTCTCTTTATGAGGCTACCATGCACAGACATTGATATGGAAGGATGCCAAGGAGAAAGCTGCTGCTCTCCTGAAAAACATTGCAGCATGCCTGATATTTGCCAAAAACCATCTTGACACTCCACAATGCTTTGAGTAAAATGTTTTCTGCACTGATGAAACTAAGGTTGGATTATTCAGGAATTATATGCAGCAGTACACATGGCTTAAAAAGGGTACTATATACCAAAATATAAACATCATCCCAGTGATGAAGTACGGTAGAGGAAGTGTCATGATTTGGGGCTGCGTTGTTGCCTCGGGACCTCAACAGCTTTCCATCATCAAAGAACAAATTAATTCTCAAGTTAACAAGGTATTCAATAGGATATTGTCAGGGCTGCTGCCATCTAGCTGAAGTTCAGTAGAAGTTGGGTGAAGCAGTAGATGCAGTAGAACAATGACTGTAAACACTGAAGTAGGGCCCAAACCTTAGCCCAGTTGAGATGCTGTGGGATGACCTCAAGAGAACCATTCACACCAGACATCCTAAGAATATGGTTGAGCTGAAGCACTTTTGTAACATAGAATGTTCTGAAACTCCAGCTGAACATTTTGGAGGTCTGATCTTCAGCTACTTGTTAAACGTTATTGCTTCCAAAGAAAGTTTAATCACTTATTAAATCCAAGGGTTCACTTGCTTTTCCCACAGCACACTGTGAACGTTTGATGAGTGTGTTCAATAAAGAAGTGAAATATTTAAATTGCTTGGGTGTTTTTAGCTTAAGCATATTGTGTTTGTCTATACGTGTGACTTAGATGAAGATGTGGACACTGTGTGACCAATTAATTCAGAAAATCTGTAATTTCAAATAATTTTTCTTGTCACTGTACCTAATCTTTTGTACATCTTTAACCTCCTTGATTTCACTTTCGTTTGTAGGCATCTCAAGCGCACGCTCTACTGACCAAAGACTTAATATAATGTAGCCAGTCTTTAACTGTGAAAAGTAATGGAAATAAGTGGGGAATAAACATGTGAACACATGGATGTACAAGCATTTCATTAACGTTTAGTTCTTCCTTTGTATTTGTTGCTGCTGACACAGTCTCTGGCTAATCACAAAGTCAACTAGGAAAAGCAAGTATAACAAAGGAAGATGTATGTATATACTAACATAGGGGTATGTTTCACTTGTTAAGTAATGATTGATAAAATCAGAATTTATGTTATATATACATTTCATAATAAACCCTACCTTAGATAGCTTTACAGAGAAATCACTAAGAATATAGCAGAAGATTGAATCAAATAATTACTTTCAAGTACAAATAGATCAAAAAGTAAAGAAGAGATTCAAATACATTTTAAAATGTAAGAATTCAAGCTTTTAAATAATTTAGTGAAAAAGTCAACTTAGGATTTGAATGCTACAACAAATTAACAATCATGGAAAGACTTCCTGGAGTCAGTGTCACAAAGCAGAATAAGTTCTGATGTAGGTGAGTGGTGATGATTTCAAATAGCAAGAAAGGTGTCTCACTGATTACAAAAGTGTGTATTATATAGCATTTTATGCATTTTTGTAAGCAAGGAGGCAGTTCTTGCACAGTTGAGTATTTAGAGGTGAACAGGAACTCTGTAAACTCAGCCAGGCTGAAGATTTTATGACACTGTTTTGACAAGACTAAATACATCATAATCAGTTTTTTTTTGTGATAGTGTGAATTATCTGCTTCTGAATTCACATTCTGTTTAATTATATTGTTTGTGGCAATGCTGTAAATGTCTTCTGTTGCTCTGCAAGTGCTGATCGTATAAGCCACAAAATAAGCCACCCACATACAGAATATTCCACCACTACCTCTGCCTCTATAGCCTGTTTCTTTATTTCTTTTTCAGTGTGTGGTGTAGCGGGTCCACAGCTCATGTCAAGAAGGACACTTTTTAAATAAATAATCGCCACCTTCGTGGCTTAGAAAGGGGATGTGGATCAGATGTGGCAATTAGCAGCTCCCGGGAACAATTACGGATGCGGACGACTCCTCACCTGTGCACTTAAGCAAGGATCGCCCGCATCATGTATTCCCCAGGAACCGATCTGCCACACTACCACGTCCCCCTTCTAAGCCACGAAGGTGGCGATTATTTATTTAAAAAGTGGCCCTTTTGACATGAGCTGTGGACACGCTACACCACACAGTGATTCCCAAAATACTGGTTGTAAATATTGGTGCACTCAGTATCCATATGGGGTTAATATGTCCTACCTCTATCTCTCACGTGTTAGGTCAATTGGCACAATGTGTATGTATATGAGCGTGTACTGTGCTGGGCTGAAACCCCATCCGAGAGTGCCTCCTGCATTGTGCCCATTTATGCCAGAATAGGTTCTACCCCATAATAATCCAATTTAAACATTCTGTGATGTATATATCTCTCTAATATAAAAGGAATCCTGAGACAAGACCAATTTCAAAGAGATAATTTCAAGTCCGGTGAGACAAGACTTTGGACATGAGATTTATTCAAGTCATGCCCTCCTCTCAACCATATTCAACCACGCACACGGCCCTCTCACCTCTAATTCATGTGAATGCTTTTGACAGACACAGTTCCTGCTCTCTTAGCTCTTATAAATTTTTACATTTTCCTTACTTTAAGTTCCCAATAAAAGAAGACTTATTATGTCCAAATCTTATTGAAGAATTTCATCCCAAAGGGCTATCAACAGAAGAAATGAGTACATGGGCAATCCTAGCACCGAGAAACGATGAAGTCAAACAAATTAACATGAAAATTGTTGATTGGTTACATGGCAAATTGGTTAAATGCGTATCAATAAACTATGCTGAAACAGTTGGTGGTGATCGTGCAGAAGATGAAAAAATCAACTTATAATATCCCGAAGAATATCTACAACCGTTAACATCATACAGTCTTTCACCATCTGAATTACTATTGAAAGAATATTGTATCCAAGAAAGGTAATGTAGTACATCTCCCGTGGATAACATTAGACACCAAAGGAGATCTTGATATGCTATTCGTATTAAAACATTAACAGTTTAACAGTCAGAATAGCTTTTGCAAAGACAATTAACAAATCACAGGGACAAACATTCGAAAAAGTTGGTTCATTTATTAGAGAGAAAGAAATGAAATTCACTCACGGGCAGTTATACGTTGCATTGTCACGATGCAAGTCCAAACACAGCATCAAAATTCAACACGATATTGATGAAAATTGAATTAAAAAAATTGTTTTTACTGGAGTTTTACAGTAAAAGTGTAAGTTTAAAAAGTATTTGCACATTAATTTCAAATCCCTAATGAATAACTAGGCAACATGAAACATAATTTACTTTCAAATTATTACATTTTACTATTTTTAATGTGGTTAATTACTTGCTGTAATGTAAAATAGTTAGTTCTATTATGCATATATAACAGTTCCCATGAAAATAACAATCTTTTTAAATTGTACATCCCCATCTCCATATGCGAGCGACTGAACCGCAAAGTGGATAGCGCATAGCACCAGCACGGGGTTTGGCAAGCACAGCCCCCTAGTCTTTCAAATTTCTATCCTTTTCCTGATAGAAGTCCTTTGTATAGAAGTCCTTTGTAAGCTTTTTGTGAAACCAGATTATGTCTGTAGTATGCAACCAGTTGGGCACAGATTCAGCAGATGTTATACAAAAAAGTAATAAGCTTCATTCAGTAATTTAACTTATTATGCAATTTTTTGCAACAACACTAAGCTTTGTCTCCTTAAGCAAAATGCCTGTTTTTTTGGTTTTTTTTTTAATTGCACATTTGCACTTCCAGTTCAAGCTTTTCCCAGTTGAGTCTATGCAGCACATGACAGTAAAGAAGTCGAGTCCAGTTCCATTTTCTCCCTTTAAGGTATCCATATCAATTTGAGAAAAAAATACAATAATACTGAATGAAAAAAGGTTGCAAACCATTTGCGGAAAGCCATGCGATGAGTCGTCACTTGCAAGTGGAAAATATTGCCCCTGGACGACGATCAGCAGCGATTCTCCAAGGGCCAAACAGACGATACACTTTGGCAGTTCCACAAGGGGGATGGATACCCATAATGACACTGCTCAGTGACTGTGGGTTGCAAAAACATGAAAAATGCAAAATTGAGTCACAATCAAAAATGTTTAAGAACCACTGATGTACATGGTTTTGTTTTGACAAATGATAATGATATCAGGGAATATCACATTTTTTTGATGCCAATTAAAACAGTCTAGGCACGAGCATTGAATTGTTTGATTGACTTTGTGTGACATGAAAGATGAGAGACTTGCATGTTTTGTTAGCAAAAGAGGGACAGATATTATTAGTTAAGTAATTTGGGAAAATTCAGATATGGCCCATAGGACATATCTTGTCAAAAATGACACTGGAAACCTTCAAGTAAACATAGTTTATGAAAACCTTAATATTTAGAGTTAATCAGCATCACTTTAATTATGTCAGAATATGATTGTTTAAATATGAACATTGTTACAGCTCCCAATTAAAGGGAACACCCAAATATGTAAGCAAATCATTATTGTTATTATATAGCACACCTAACATTCTGAAACCCACCTAATAAAATTCAGGAAACCTATCACGAAACAGGCCAGGACAGGGTTCCAGTCATTCACAAGGTGCACTCAAACATGCACAGGACCAATTTACAATCATCAGCTAGCCAAACTTGCCCTTCATAGAGGAGGTGGGATTACTCAGAGGAAAACTCTACCAGACTTTGTCAGAGCCTGAAAATTTCACATGGACAACAACATGGCACAGAATTCAAATTCAGTATGCTGGATTTTTGAGATGGCTGCACTATCCACTACGCCACTGGACTATCTATTTTTAAATATTTTACGTAACATGGTCACTGTTTTTTCATGAGTGGATTATTGACTCCTGAAAAGGTAAAAAAGGTCTGATGTAATATATCTTGATTTCAACCTTTTAAACAGTTAAAGCAAAATTTTCAGTAAGAGTGAGTAGACTTCCATTATCCACTGTATATGAATTACATTTGTGGGTTCATAACTTCAAAAAAGTATATTTTAGCTGGTTTCTTTGTGAACAGCCTGTATACCTTTATACTTTATTGGATTCATTTTAAATGATTGATACACTTTACAGAGAGAATTGGCTACTGTCCAGTGATGCAGAATTATGAAATAAAATCTTTTATGATATTGGTGGCACTTGGGTTAATTGGAAAATGAGTCCACATCTCTTTCATGTTCTAGGGGCCACCACGGGGCATAAACTGTGCAGCACACTTTTTGAGCTAGAAGTGTAGACCGACGCAGAAAGCTCAAACAAAACAAAGTAAAGTGCATTAGTGACTACCTGGAATGTTCCTTTGGCTCAAAAGGGTATGCTTTTTGCTTTGTGTCCATAGTGAATGCACTATATCAAAGATTGGGATGAAATACCATTGGAGATGCTTTGGTAATAAACATTGAGAATAAAAGGTGCACATATGTAAGCGATATAGTAGATAAATTATTAGAGCAGTTGTAATGATCAGCAGCTATATTCTTCTAACCAGTTAGCAGAATGTGTAAAATACTGCAATAAAAGTGAAAGCTCAGATTTCTTCTTTTTTAAGAGATTGGTTTTACAATGAACTCGGCTCAGTGAAATTGGCAGAACAAAATTATTTGAGTTTGTGACCTACAATAAACAAACAGCAGTTTTCTTTCAAAATAATACATTTTGTTACAATGCATAAAAGAGTTTTGTAGCATATCAAATGTGGATCACATTGATTGAGATGGTGGCCACTGCTGTGCCATATGAAGCGAAACAAACTATCAAATACACTATAATTGAAATCACACTAGTGGCATGACTGATATCCAAAGTGTGAAAGTGAGGCGAAAGGCAGCATTTGAAATCATATTTTCATTTTTATATATACAGTATACCGTATCTACACACACAAACTAAAGCAAAACAAAATAATGTATAGGGCTGTTCCACTAGGACTATCGATACAGGCTTTTGCATTCAATTTCCAGGTGTAGTGGCACACCTCAATTGCCCACCATCTCTCTTTATCATCGCTTCTCATTCCCCCCAGATATCTTGTTGCACTTCCTTTCTGCAAGTGAGCCTAAACCAAAACTCACAACTCACATCTATATTTAGTGAGTGCTAGCAGGTAATAGTATTTTTCATCTCATCCTATAGGCAATGCTTCCTCATGCCAGATCATCACTACATATTGAACAATCACATTTGTTAAGTTCAGCCACTACATTTTTGTAGAAATGGAGGACTTATCCTACTAAGACAAAATGAAAATTGCTAGTAATGTTATTGAATAGTAGAATCCAATGTGTATATATATGGTCAGGTACATAGTTATATGGACAGTGACACAGTTTTCATAATTTTGGCACAATACACCGCCATAATGAATTTTAAATGAACAAAAAATTCCATAATTGAAGTATAGGCAGCATTAACTCAAAGGGTTTAGCAGAAATATAGTATGAGCCATTTAGGAATGACAGACATTTTTATATATGGTCCCCCCATTTTCAGAGGCTCAAAAGTATTTTGACATTTGACTGACAAGTTGTTACATGGTGTGACAAGGCTGATAACCAGGTGTGAGCAGGTCCCTCATTATTTCATTAACTGTTAAGCAGGTAGAAGGTCTGGAGTTGATTCCAAGTGTGTAATTTGCATTTGGAAGCTGTTGCTGTAAATTTTCAATATTAGGTCCAAAGAACTGTCCAACTACCTTTTTCAACTGCAGTCTAATCAAACCTTTTCCCATAGAATATCCCAAATAATGTGTTTCTGAAATACCCAGGTTACTCTTCTTAGGGATTTCTGTTAACCCAGCCTGCCTCAAGCTTTCAAGCACTACTTGTAGGCATACCAGATGTGTCTGCCAATCATTACTGAAAATGACCACACCACTGAGATACGCAACAGAATTTTTGTAATGCGGACGCAAAATTTGATCTATCATCTCCATCCATCCATCCATCCATTTTCCAACCCGTTGAATCCGAACACAGGGTCACGGGGATCTGCTGGAGCCAATCCCAGCCAACACAGGGCACAAGGCAGGAACCAATCCCGGGCAGGGTGCCAACCCACCACAGGACACACACAAACACACCCACACACCAAGCACACACTAGGGCCAATTTAGAATCGCCAATCCACCTAACCTGCATGTCTTTGGACTGTGGGAGGAAACCGGAGCGCCCGGAGGAAACCCACGTCTATCATCTCCTGGAAAGTTAAATGTGCGCCATGACGTCCAAATAGGAGCCTAGTAAATTCAGACAATCTGTCTGGGATGGCAAACACAGTCTTCTCACAACTGGATTTCTAAAGAGGTACCCGCCAGTACCCCCCTTTGTCACATCCAGGGTAGAAATATACGTGGCCTGACCAAGATTCCACAGAATTCATCAACACATGGCATTGGATATGCATAAAATTTGGAAATCTGCTTCACCTCATCGCGCATCACATTCTTCCTTGCCTCGGGTATACATTTGCACATTAACACCAGGCTCAGTTACAATTTTATGTTCAGCAAGTTTAGTCAGACCAGACATGGACAAAAATATATCAGTGTTCCACCTGATCAGAGTCAGCAATTCATCCTTTTGAGCGTCTGTTACATCATCACCAATAGCAACATCAGTCTGAGACACTGCAGCAACAGAGGTTAATACCTCATGCCACTCCTTCAAAAGATTAACATGTAAGATCTCAACAGGCTTTTGCCTGCCAAGTATCCTAACCTTCTAATACACAAGGCACACCCATTGGCCTCATGCATAAAAAGTGCATACACATAAAAATGTTGCATACACCTGTTTCCATGCTCACTTTGACATGTATAAAAACTAAACTTGCCGTAAAACCACACACATCTTCACAGCAGCCTCACACCTTATGTACGCACTTTTCTGCTCAGTTTTACAAATGGACGGCACTCTGTGTAAAAGCAGTGCTACTGTTTCTATGTCAATTCCGTTCTTTTTCATATTCACATCCATGACTGGCTTTATCAAATATAACAAAATTAATTGCATATCATTTACAAATTTAATTCACTTGATTGTATTCATTCTGTAACAATATAATGATGCACAGAATAGCCAAGTTATTCCAACTGTCATAGCTGCTTTAGTGTTGTTAGAAGACATTTATAGATGATGATGACTGGTTTCTAAGTCTAAGCTATCCTCTTGGACCTGTGTGCTGAACTGATGCCGGCTTTACAAAGGCAGACTTTGAGAAACTGTTCTCTACCTGTTCCATTGCAAGTTCTGTCCACTCTCGTGTTTTTTTTTCACAGGAGCTTTTCAACATGAACTTGCTGACGAACTGGGTATATTATAGACATCACTGAGTCATGCCATGCGAGCTTTATAGGATGGTATTATCCACTTGTCATCCAGATATATAAGATTTCCTTACACTGTGCTTGAACTGGGAAACATCAAATCGCAATTTGCAGCAAAGTCCAATTTTTCAAATGTAATCAGAGCAGTCAGATGCACACACATTGCTCTCAATGGTGCTGGACAAGTTACATCAGCCTGACCCTAACCCACTAAATGATCAGCCAAATCGGACAGATTTACTGGAGCGTGCATTTACATTAAATTTTCACATTCACTGGGATTTATAAAGGTGAAGTTTGTGAAACTTGGAGTATGCACATTTTTATGCATCTGGATTTTTTTTAGTATTTGATTAATCAACTATAACTGATACACATTGGTAAATGAACTTTACCGGGTAACAAAGCTAGTTAGTAAGATGTGCAAGACACAGAGACAGCTTTGGGCAAACAAGGATTGGTGCACTAATACTCAATAATTCTAAACAGTTATATAGTATGTAGGTTTTGACTCTGACCTATTGAAAGAAACATCAGTAAATTCAAACTATTTTTATTTTAGAACACAATGCCTTTGAACACTAATAAACTTGTTGTAAAAAGCCATTCTTTGTTTTAAATTAAATGTTTAATTTTGTGTATTCAATCATTCTTTTGTAGCTGACTTTATGTTGTCATCATTGGTATAGCACTTGGTATTAGACTTGGTGTCATCATTGGTATAGATTGATGCAGATGTTATAGTCACATGGGACCTCATCTGGGAAGTTGGGTGGGTGTTGCCAGTAACCATGCCACTTGCACTTCAGAATAAGTAATCCACCTGAAGCTAAAGTAAGACGGATGTGGCTAGTAGTTGGATGGGAAACCATCTAGAAAAAGCTTGGGTTGCTGCTGAAAGAGTTATTGGTGAGGCCATCAGGAGGCACTTACCCTGTGGTCTTTGTGTGAATTCAAATGCACTGTAAATATGGTGATGTCATTTGGATGAGATGTAAACTTGAGGTCCTGACACTCTGTGGTCAACAAAGATCCCTAGGCATCTTTTGAAAGGAATAGGATGCTTACCAATGTCTGCTAAATTGCCCACCATGCCCTGGGCATTCTAGCTCTTTATCATCCCCTGTTCCTAATTGGCTAACTACCTCTCAGACCTCCTCACTACACAAAAGATAATGTGTAGTGCAGTGGTGGTGAACCTATGGCACGTGTACCAGAAGGGGCACTCAGAGCCTTTCTGTGGGCACGTGTGCCGTCGCCCCAGCACACAGTTCGTTACTAGAAAGCCAGAGGGATGCGAGGCCGGACTGCTCCCCTCCCCCTCTCCACGCGTGCCTGAGGACATTTCTCACATCACCCACCCCTCTGCCCAACAGCCCAATGGGAGCGCTTCCTCACTCCCCTGTCTGGGGTAAGGTGGGTGGCTCACATGCGGTATGAGGGTGCAGTGCGGATTGCAGCCTGTTGAGTCTGTGGAGAAGGTGATTCCTGTGGTGGGGTTGGAAAGGAGCTAGGCTGGAGGGGATGTGGTATAGCAGGTCCACAGCTAAAAATTGAAAAGGCTAGTTTTAATAGATAATTGCCACACTTGTGGCTTAGAGGGGGGCGTGGTAGTGTGGCCGGAGCTTCGTGATGTGGGCGGCCCTCACTTAAGTGCACAGGTGAGGAGTCATCTGCAACTGTAATTGTTGCCGGGAGCTGCTAATTGCCACACCGGATCCACGTCCCCGCAATATATAATAGAAGCGCGAGGCGGATGGAAAGGGGAAAAAAAGATAGAGAGAGAGAACAGGAACAGAGGTTAATGGGGAAGACCTGCGCGAAACAATTGAGAAGATAGAACGGATGACAAAGGACAGCATAGTTAGTTCTGAAAATGAAATCCTTAAAGTGCGGAATTCTCTGCCAAATAATTTTAAGTCAATGAGAGCACTTGGGATTGCTTTCCTTACTTTATCTGGATCATCTTATGCTTGTGAGCAGCTGTTTTCAGCTTTGAATTATGTCAAATCTGACACCAGAAACAGACTAACAGATAACCTGAGTGCTGTATGTGTTGCTCTCAAACTTACAAACAAAGTATGAGCCAAGGTTAGACAAATTATCAGCACGCATACAACAGCAAAAATCACAATAATTGTTCAAAATCATGCCAAATGCAAACTTTTACCTTTCCATAAAAAGTTGTTTGTATTGTGAAAGCTCTGTTATTGTGTTTTTTCTTTTAAGACAAAAGATGTTAATGTATGAATTGTTTTTTCTAAACTAAAACCTCAGTATTCAGGTTAAATTGCCGTGTTGGCGATTTACAATAAATAAGTGGGTTTTGGGTTGCAGTTTGGGCACTCGGTCTCTAAAAGGTTCGCCATCACTGGTGTAGTGAGTGTATTGACACAAGAATGGCTGCTGTCACATCATGCAGGTGGATGCTTCACATTGGTGGTGGTTGAAGTGGTTCCACAATGTTTATGTAAAATGCTTTGAATAGGTTAGAAAAGTGCTATATAAAAACAATTTATTATTATTATTACCTCTTTAAATGCACAGTTTTGTAATGCAACATATGTACCTGAGTGTGAGATGGGGCATTAACATGCAGCAGAAATAATTATAGGCTACAGCATTTCTCAGTTTCTTCTGATTGACTCCCTTAATTTTTAAAGTAATTCAGCAAACTGAGCAGCAATTCGGGATTTTGACACATGCAATCAATATGGACTACACCATTAACATCATAAAGAATTTGTGAACGTGACCTTGAATTTCTTTGGTATAGGGGAATCACAATGCTATTGTTTTTGATTGTAGTGTGGACTCAAGTAGGATTGTGTTCTTGGTTTAGACTTCATTTTGCCTTTGATGATTGTGTAAGATTATGTCCTTTTGAATCCTGGGTGCCTGATTTATTTTGATCTCATGGTTTTTACCTTTTGCAATTCCTAGCCTCATCTCTTTCTTTATTTATGATCTCCTGGCTATTCTGGTGCTCAGGCACTCTGGCACTCCAATGTGTCTATAACAATTTCAGTAGTCAACATTCTAGACACCTAACATGGACAAACCTTGCTAATGTTTAGTTTCTCACAAAGAATCCCTACAGTGTCTGCCATCTTGTGGACCATCTGTGGGTTTCTGTTACAATTTGCTTTATTTGCTTTATTGTGGCTGTGTCTGAGAGGTCAGGTTGCCAAAATTGAGCAGCCACTGACTTGGCATGAGTCAAACAAGTAAAAAAAAGAAATATCACAGTCCAATAAAGTTTGTTTTAAAAATGTTTAGTGAAAATTTATAAAAAAAACAAATCTAAAAAATTCAGAAAAGAGTCATTACACATGTAGAATAAAAGGCAAAAATGGTAAAAATGTTTATTTTCTGTTTCATTACAATCTTAACCTTTTCATGTTAAGCTTCAGTTACATTGTGTACTTAAGTTGTGTTACATTTTAATGGTGAACTTACATAGGCTTCACTGCAGTGTCTCAGTATGTTCAGTACGGTTTGAAACTATTTGCCTTCCATGCCATACCAATTTTAAGGCAGATCATAAACTGAACTAGTTTCTATTCAGAATGACAAAAAATAATTAGAATAATACATTTACAAGTTAGCTTGTAATAGTTATAATGGAACTTACCATTAACTATTCACTATTATATAGGTAAACATTTTAACATGACTTGGAAAATACTTATATCAATTTCACATAACCTAGCTAAAAAACGACTCTAACATTTATGTTAACTACTTTTCTTCTGTAGTTGATGACGAAAGCTGGTCAGCCCTTGATTCATCTTTGAAAAATTGTCTACTATGCTAGATATGTGTTGGAAATGACATTTGAAGGGCACTAGGCAAGAAAAAAATATGTGAAGGTGTATACTTTTTTACAATTAGAAATTCAATCACCACACAATATTGAATTTTGCAGTTTTCAACAAGCATATTGATTTTGTTCTGAAGGAAAAATCATACACTAATAACCAACTAATATTAGAAACTTGTATAGAGACATGCAGGAGCTAATATTTGGTCATTCACATAGCCAGCCCTGTAGAATACGCCATTCAGATTTTTGATCAGATCTTTTTGATCACCCCTTGAAAGTGCAATTGTTTGGATTTGATGCACTAAATGCATCCAACAAAGGGTTGAACCCAATCAAAGAACTGACTTTGAAAAGAATCGTGAAAGCATTGTTACATCTTTCCTCACAATCCACCCCACCCCTAATTTACTCCCTGCTTCTTCATCTTTATTAAGGTAATTAACACATTACACTGTTACCCCTTCATAAGTTCATAACCATTTATTAAATGTTCTTGGAATATAATATCTTTTTTAATATTAAGTCAGTCAATTAGTCATTCTCCAACCCGCTATATCCTAACACAGGGTCACGGGGGTCTGCTGGAGCCAGTCCCAGGCAACACAGGGCACAAGGCAGGAACAGATCCCTGGACAGGGCGCCAGCCCACCACAGGGCACACACACACACCCGGGACAATTTCGGATCGTCAATGCACCTAACCTGCATGTCTTTTGACTGTGGGAGGAAACCGGAGCACCCGGAGGAAACCCACGCAGACACGGGGGAGAACATACAAACTCCACGCAGGGAGGACCGGGAAGCGAACCCAGGTCTCCTATTAAATACAAATAATTATATTTATATCTTTACCTTAGGAGAGCATTTTGTTCAAAGTGATACACTGTCAATAACATTCTGTTTCTTAGGACCTTCAAAGACTTGTAACCCCCATTACAATTTGTATTCAATGGAAATAGGAGTCAATAAAAAGAACAAGTGCCACCAAACAGTCATTACCGCAGTTTTTGGAGAACCTCACTGCTATATGATTTAAGCTAATGGAGGTGTTCTGTGGTATAGTAAAAGTCTCACAGCAGTCTAATGATGCATAATAAAAGCAGTAATAAAACTAACCATTACAACAGATGTCAAGTTTAAAAGCCATGCCTTTGTTCCCCAGTAAGCATAAATCAGTTGCTTTTCACAAAATGCCTTTTATAAATATTTTAGGCTTTGAAAAAACCCTGAGAAATATTTTTGACATAAGCAGTAAACGGTATTATATATTGCACAACATTAAGGGGCAAGTCGTTGTAGTAGTGGACCCTTAGTCTATGAGTAAATGCAGAATTTTACTGAAACTGTTCCTTAAGAATGAATGTCTAACTAAATATACTGTAACTGTCTTCAGAAATGCATCACCAACTCGTCTGACATACTGTATCATCATAAAGCAGAACATGCATTCATTTTCTCAGCATGTTCTTCTTTTTTTCTAATCACGGGAAACTTTTAAAATTGGGCACAAGGCTTTAACTGTTCTAGAATGTATATTTTTGAGATTTAGAGATTTAGAAGGAAAACCAGATTACTTTAAGAATACATAAAACAATCAGAGAGAAAAAATGCAAAATTTACAGATAAAACTAACAGGATTGAAACTCAAAGCTGGAGGACTGTGCTAATGACTATGCCAACATTCTGTATTGCAGAATGGCTTCTCCGATTATAAAATAACACAATATAGAGAAGTTGTTCAGAAATATTATGATTTAAGTCATTGGCATTATCACATCTTCCACACTGACCCTCAACGTGGGTCTTCCACAGGGTAGTGTGCTGTGCCCCTTTCAGTATTCCTTGTTAATCAATGGCTGTGTGGCCAGACATAGCTCCATTTTCATCTCCATCAATAAGTTTGCTGATGAGCCCCAACAATGGTAAGACTGCTTAACCAGTCTACCTGCTGACTCATATGGTGCCAGGACAACACTTTCACCTTTAATGTCAGCAATACCAGCTGGCTGTAAACTTCAGCAAGCAGTGGGCTAACCAAACTGCCACCTACATTACAGAGGATGCTGTGGAGAGGATGAGCAGTTTTAAATTTCTTGGAGTGATTATCACCAATAAACAGAAGTAGGCACAACACATTTCAGCTCTTGTTAAGAAGGTTCATTAACACTAGAATCCCTGGAGCCTATGAAAAAAGTCATAATGCTGGGCCACCTTAAATTCCTTCACATTTCTTCATCAGCATCTTTATTTTGGAAATGTGCCAATCAGCACAAGCAGCAAGCAGCTTGCTATCCCATCCCCCCCAAAGACACAGCTGAAGTTCTCCTAGCTCAAGTCTGGTTATGTGGGAGTGAGGTGACTGGAATTGTATCAGATCAGGTTGGGGAGCATGCACTGGTACAGGGTAAATAATATAGTATATCGTTATTTGGAATACATACATTTCATGTGTGTTCTGTGTCTACAACGGTCCGTGTAAATGTAGGATGAAAGGAAATGCAAGGCAATAAATTTTGAACACATAACTAAAACAGAAACTTTTTTCATTTTGGTAGTAATTGACAAAATGCTGATGTGAAGTGTATAATGTGTGAAGACTGAAGTCCAAATATCAAATGAACACTTTCACAAAAGGTATAACAAAATTATTCAAGAATGTAACCAAAGAAAAGGAAATCATTCAATTTACATGTTGCTGTCATTGAGTAAAAATCCAAGCCCAAATATCAATCGACATAGAGCCAATGGTCTGCTTGGCTGGTGTAGAGGTAAGAACTGCTGCCTTGTAATCAAGAGCTTGCAGGTTTGACCCTTGGTTCTCCGCATTTTGAGTATCATCAACTCAGAGAGGGAGAGGAAAGTTTGATGTACCATGATTGAGAGAATAAAACTAAATAAAAAAAAAAAGCTAAGTTTTACACGTAGCACAAATGTACACTGGGTGTTACAGACTCAAATCAAATGTATGTTTTCATTATATAATAGTAACAATAATAGCAGCTCATTTCTCAAAATGGGAAGAACCCAGGTTCAAACCACTAACCTCTTGATTATGAGGTGGCAGTTTTTACCTCTGCACCACCCAAGGTAGTCAGGCTTCAGTAGTTGGGCTTCAGTTTTTACACATATATTCTTCAAAGCACACTTGTTTTGTTTTACCTTTTGTTAAAGTGTTTATTTGATATTTGGACTTCAGTCTTCACACATTACACACTTCATGTCAGCATTTTGTCAATTATTACTATAACATGAAAAAGGTTTCTGTTTTAGTTATGTGTTTAACATTTCTTGCCTTGCATTTCCTTTCATACTACATTTATACGGACACAGAACACACAAAAAATGTATGTTTTCTAAATAACGATATATTATTTACCCTATACAATTCCAGGCACCTCATTCCCAGATAAACAGAGTTGAGCTGAGAAAACTTCAGCTGTGTTCGTGGAGGATGGGATAGCAGGCTGCTTGCTGTCACTACTGATTGACACATTTGGAAAACAAAGATGCTGATGAAGAGGTGCGAAGGAATTTAAGGTGGCCCGGCATTATGAGTGTTTTCATAGGCTTCTAGATAGATAGATAGATAGATAGATAGATAGATAGATAGATAGATAGATAGATAGATAGATAGATAGATAGATACTTTATTAATCCCAAGGGGAAATTCACATACTCCAGCTGCAGCATACGGATAAAAAAACAATATTAAATTAAAGGGTGATAAAAATGCAGATAAAAACAGACAATAACTTGTATAATGTTAACGTTAACCCCCCCGGGTGGAATTGAAGAGTCGCATAGTGTGGGGGAGGAACGATCTCCTCAGTCTGTCAGTTGAACAGGACATTGACAGCAGTCTGTCGCTTAAGCTGCTCCTCTGTCTGGAGATGATACTGTTTCGTGGATGCAGTGGCTTCTCCATGATTGACAGGAGCCTGCTCAGTGTCTGTCGCTCTGCCACAGATGTCAAACTGTCCAGCTCCATGCCTACAATAGAGCCTGCCTTCCTCACCAGTTTCTCCAGGCATGAGGCATCCTTCTACTTTATGCTGCCTCCCCAGCACATCACTGCGCAGAAGAGGGCGCTCGCCACAACCATCTGATAGGACATCTGCTGAAGGATGCCAGCCTTCTAAGGAAGTATAGTCTAGTGTTAATGCCTCTATTTCTTCGGACATCTAAGAAAACCTACATCTGTTCTCACTAACTTTTATAGTGGATTCAGTCCTCACTGTCTGTATCACATCCTGGTATGCCACACAGCTTAACTCTAGAACATAAAGCTACACAGAACTGGCAATCAGCTATCTTCTGTTAAGGACATATATAATACACAGTGACTTAGAAAGGGAAAAATGATAACTAGAAACCACAAAACCCTGCACAATCGCTCTTCTCACTCAAAATAATTGCCATTTTTTCTCATCAATCTACACTCAATGATGAAAAAAGACAAAGTGATAGCAAGTTTTCAGGAAGGTATGTAAATATATTGATAATCAAAAAAAAAATCAGTACTTTCTAGAAGCCACTTAGATAGCAATTACAGCTTCAAGTCTTTTTGGGTAAGTCTCTGGATGGGACCCATCTGTAAATTGCCATCTTCAGGTCTCTCCACAGATGTTCTATAGACTTTAAGTCTGGGCTTTGGCTGGGCCACTCAAGAACAGTCATAGATGTGTCCTGAAGCCACTCCAGTGTTGTCTTGGCTGTATGCATGATGTGCTGAAAGGTGAACCGTTTCACCAGTCTGAGATAACATGTACTCTGGAGCAGGTTTTCTTCAAGGACCTGTCTGTATTTTACTGCATTCATCCTTCCCCTTAATTCTTACCAGTCTCTCTGTCCCTGACACTGGGAAGCACCCATGCTTCTCCATAGGGATGGTATTAGACAGGTAATGAGCAGTACTTGGTCTTTTGATGGACATAATGCTTGGAGTTCTGTCCAAAGATTTCAGTTTTTTGACTAGAGAATATGTTTGTTTCCCTCATACTCTAAGAGTACAAGTGGGCTGTCATATATATTTTACTCAAGAGTGGCTTCCATCAAAAACCTCATTGATGGAGTGCTGCTGAGATAGCACTCCTTTTGACAGGTTCATCAATCTCTTCTGAAGCTCTATTACAGTGACCAACCTCCCAGATGGCCAACTCCTGGAAGATACCTGGTGGTTGCAAGTGTCATCCATTTCACAAATGTTGAGGCCAGTGAACTCCTGGGAACATGTAATTTTTTAGAAATTACCTTATACCCTTACCCTGATCTGTGCCTCACCATAATTTTATCTCAGAGGTCTACAGGGAGCTCTTTTGGCTTCAAGGCTTGTTTTTTTTCCAGTGTGAATGGTGGTACCTTATATACACAGGTGTGTATCTTTCTAAACTATGTCTAATTAATTCAATTTGCCACAGACAAGCTCCAATCAAGTTCTAGATACATCTCAAGAACAATTAAAGCAAACAAGTTGCACCTAGCAACAATTAGTAGTGCTGCAGCAAAGGGCCTAAATACCTATTTGAATAACAATTTTCAGTTTTCGATTTTTTAATAAATTTGCATATCTTTCTGAAATCAAATTTTAGTTTGTTCCTATGGGTTATTGAGTGTAGATTGATAGACAAAAATGGCAAATTTATCAATTTAGAATTAAATCTACAATACAATAAAGTTTGCAGAAAGGGAAGGGGTACACACACACACATATATAGAGAGAGAATATTCAGGGCATAACCTTCCCTAGAACGCTAGAGGGCAATTCACCTGGCTTGCAGCAGGGCCATGGGTTTGGAGCATGGAAGCTCAATCCTGCTGGGGCCCTGTACATTTGCTGAGCCCTTGGTTGCAGCACTTCCACCACACCCAGAAGTGCTGCTGGAAGAAGGTCGTGGAGCACCTGGAGCACTTCTGGGTGCCCTATGAAATGGGCTGCCTCACTCCATTCAGGGAGCCAGAGTTGGGTGGAAGAGGTTGAAGCTGGCCAGGAAGAGGGGAGGTGGACAGAGAGAGAATGAAAAAGAAAGAAATTGTGCTTTTGTGTAGTGCTTTGAACTGTGCTGTACAGGTGGGAAATGAGGGAAGGCATTTCCCACAAGAAAAAAAGGAAAAAATAAAAGCGTGTGTGTTGCACTTGTATCCTGCGTGTCTATGTGAGGTTTGGGCAACAGGAGCACCTGGTGGCCACAATATCTATAGTATAAGCAAATACTGTATTGCATCTAGATGTATGTATACTGCATGTTATGTTACACTTTGTGTTTTGTGTTATTGTAAATACAATTTAATTGTGCTAAGGAGAGGATGTGTAGCTAAACAAAAACATATACCTCATATTCTATTATAATGAATAAAACTGTGTATGCTGTATGATGTGGAATTTGTCTTTGACTGTACCTGAATTTGACCCCGTGAAGGGCATAAGCCACATGTTTTGTGCTTTATCCTCCAAGTTACATGTTTGCATGTTTCTACGTAATATTCCTTGAAAATTAAGTTCTTACCCAGACTGATTAAAATATTCTGTGGTGTCGCACTGATAGTGCTATAATTTTACACTTGACATTATAGACTGCTTATTTAAATATTATTTTCCTAAAACTAACTGGTTCTAATTTAAAATGTGGAATTTGGCTATACTGTATAATATAAGTACATTTTTACTTTGCTTAAAGCTTTATCTCCTTTTTAGTTTCTTTATGTGAATTAACAGATTGGGTCTAAGAAATGAAATGCACAGCCAACAACTAAACATTTACTTACTTACACTAGAGTGGCTTGTCATTGACAGTACTGACTGATATCTGATGGCTGAAAAACGATGTAGAAGGAAATTGATTACCTGTCAGCAATATTTGTGTGCTTGATCAAGTGTCAGTTCTGTGTAGTCAAGCTCATAATGGGCTGGCCTGATGAACCGCAACAAAATGACAAAGAAGTAACAAAAAAGTTTATAGTCATTTTTTTATAAAAGATAAATATAATGTAACATGATAATGTTTTTATTCACTTATTATTTTACATCATCTTGACGGAATAAGAAATTGATGTCATTAGTAGCCAGACAACCTTTTGTAACATTAAAAAATTTGTAAAGTTTATACATTTTGGAAGTGTTAATTTTATTAATATTATATTGCTTTAGAATTTAGAATTTTAAAACAATTACCATGTGAGATTACTAGACTAAGCATCACAGTGGAAAGACTCCTTCGGTAGTTAAAGCAGTACCACACCTGAAATACAACACCTATCAGAAAAAAGTCTCGAAATGCTTATAAAGATACTTAAACATAATTCAGCAGGAATTATTACGTTTTGCCTTTGTATTATTATATTACAATTATTGTAACACAAGGAATAAAAAAGGTTTTTCCAAAAATGCTTTTTTTTTTGTAAAGAACAAAAAGTATAGTTTATAAAATCAGCTGAATCTAATTCAAGACAGCAAGCTGATCACATAGTCGACATCCTGTTGGAATTAACAGTGCGGATTTGCTTTGCTGACATACGTATTTCAGGACAGAGCTCCTTTCTACATGGGGAATCCACTTGCACATTACAGTGAAAAAAAAGTACAAATCTATACACCTGATAGATAAAAGAATTGTAAAGCATGAGATATGTACAGGGCGGCACGGTGGCGCAGTGGTAGCGCTGCTGCCTCGCAGTTAGGAGACCCGGGTTCGCTTCCCGGGTCCTCCCTGCGTGGGAGTTTGCATGTTCTCCCCGTGTCTGCGTGGGTTTCCTCCGGGTGCTTCCGGTTTCCTCCCACAGTCCCAAAGACATGCAGGTTAGGTGGGATTGGCGATTCTAAATTGGCCCTAGTGTGTGGGTGTGTTTGTGTGTGTCCTGCGGTGGGTTGGCACCCTGCCCAGGATTGGTTCCTGCCTTGTGCCCTGTGTTGGCTGGGATTGGCTCCAGCAGACCCCCTGTGACCCTGTGTTAGGATTCAGTGGGTTGGAAAATGGATGGATGGATGGAGATATGTACAATGTACTTACAGAATAAAGGTGAACATTAAAATGTGTTATTTCAGTTAGGAGAAAAGATATTTATGCACAACTGGTAATATAATTAAAAATAAACGTCTAATTGTGAACTGAGGAAAAAAACAAAAGAATAAGACAACGTAAAGTTTATTTAGTATTAGAAATTACTAAGATAGTTATTTTTAGTGGTGCCATTTTCCAATATGACCCTTCAACTCATTAGGTATTTGCTTCCTATTCATTATATACTTCTTTAAAAGCATTTCGTTTAATCTAAATTCCACAATGTATACTCAGTAATAACCTTTACAAACACCATCCACTGATTCACTAAAATTCTAGTTTAGGTTTCTAACATGAAAATGGAGCACATTAAAGAATAACTCAGTTTACAATTAATATAATGCTAATTATATTAGTCCTACAATTCCAAAAAACATTCCCAGACTTTTGCCTAAAATGACCCTGTACTAAAATCCCAATTTTCAAAAAGACTGATAGTCTCTGGCGTAGACTAATGGGTCATCTTGTTCCAGTAAGAGGAAATGCCTCTGTGTGTTTGGATAACAGCTGGATAGCCCAGTGGTCAGTGATGTGTGGACCTCCCAACTCTTTTGTTTTTTCCACCATTTCATAGAAATAGTCCACTACTTGAAAATTTTAAATGCGTTTTTGACCATTCCACACTGAAATGGTGTTTTTGATCACCAGAAATTAATTGTGTCAAAAATGTTCTCGTAAGTGTGTAAATCTGAAATGTGTAGGCCATATGAATGGGGAAAAGGCAACTTTCTGTAAACGATAACATGTTTGTCATTATCAGACACTGACTTTGGTTTTGTCTTCTGCAATCTCTTGTTTGAAGCAGGGACAGCCCTTTTCTAACTTCTCTGGATCAGTGCCTTCAAACATAAAAATATATTGCTGTATGTATTTTGGCAGAACTCCCAGTCCAGGATTTTGGCAACTTTGTATTCATGTGTAGTCTTTAAAAGCAGTTGTACGTCATTGTCTGTCCAGACTAAGAAGTCTGATTTGATTTTTCCTATTTTTTTCAGCATTTAAATTTACTTTGGGTTTGCTCCATAAACAAATACTGTAGCACTCTTGGAGGATAACCCCCTTATGCCCAATACAAATTATTTACATGTTTTTGGCATTTCAGAATGGAAGACAGCCAACCTTTTAGCAAATGATTTGAAAATTCAAGTGTGGATAAATTTAAAATGATCAAAGTCAGTGTAGACTTTAAAACTGTAAAAACAGACCATAGATTAAACAAAAAATACACACAGAGCGGCGCTAATAAAAATAACTTAATTCCTGTTCCCTATATCAATAACGCACATAGTATTCATCTCTGCTCCTCCGAAACATTGAATATGGCACTATTAAATATTAGAGCTTTAACTAACAAGACGTTTTTTATCAACGACATTATTAGTGAAAAAAAAATAGATTTTTTTTTCACTAAGTGAGACGTTGGCTTAGCTCAGATGGCGCAGCTGTTTTTAATCGAATCTGCCCCTCCGGATTACAGTTTTTACTCGTGCTGATCACCAAGGAAAGAGAGGTGGAGGGCTAGCAAACATTTACTCTAGCAGGTTAAAAATGTAAAAAATATCAGTTTTGGTAAGTTCAAGTCTTTTGAGTATCTCGCCATTGTTATTCAGGGAGATTCTCACGTTCTAGTATTATCCGTGTATAGACCTCCTAAATTCAACGCGTCTTTCTTTGAGGAATTCTCTGACTTGATGTCAATCTTAATTACGAACTATGACGCACTCTTAATAGTCGGCGACTTTAATTTTCATGTAGATAATCAATGTGACCAAAAAGTAAAAGAATTTATGAACCTCCTGGACTCTTTTGATTTGAGACAGCTCGTTAATCAGCCTACACATAAAGCAGGTCATACATTAGACTTAGTAATTACTAAAGGACTAAAAGTTGATATAAAGCAGGTCATTGATATTGGTCTTTCAGACCATTTTCTTCTACTTTTTAATATAGAAATAATGATAGAAAACACTCATGAGAAGCATATTGTTAAAAAAACGCTTCTTTGACTCATCAGCAACTTTAAAACTTACAAACATTCTAACCAATCAGTCCGTTTATAGTGCCAACTATAATAGCGAGGAGAATGTAAATAGTAAGGTGGAAAGATTTTAATACTAAAGTGAGGGCTGCTGTTGACTTAGTTGCACCTGAAAAAGACAGTTAAAAAATCTTCTAGCATTGTTATACCTTGGAAGACCCAAAGAGTGTCTGATTTAAAGAGAACATGCCGTAGAGCTGAGCGTAAATGGAGGAAGACTAAACTAACTATTGACTATGAGATATTAAAAGTTAAAATAACAGAATACAATAACACAGTCCGTCTTGAGAGGCGCTGCTATTTCTCTAAGATTATAAATAACAATGCTAGTAATCCCAGAGTCTTATTTTCGACAATTGATCATCTGTTAAACCCAGGTAACTCAAAGGGAATGCCTCCTAAGTACTTCCAGTAAAAACCTGTGAGGCCTATCGCTGTATTTTTTCAATCAAAAATTTAATGATATTAGAAATAACAGTAGTAATCTCCCCAACACTAAGGATCCCCCGAAACCCCAGTACTCCATAAATAAATAAATTAGAGTCTTTCACTAGGATAGATTTACTGATTTACATAAAATAATTTCTCAAATGAAACCATCCACCTGTGCCCTTGACCCAATACCAACAAATTTTTCAAAGAAGTATCGGGTGTGCTTAGTGGATAATGTTCTTGACATAGTGAAATTCGTCATTAGATACGGGGGTCTTCCCAGACTGTCCTTAAGACTGCGGTAGTTAAACCCCTACTTAAGAAAAATAATCTCGACCCCTCTGCTCTTGAAAATTATAGACCCATCTCTAACCTGCCTTTCTTAAGTAAAATTCTAGAGAAGGCAGTCATTATGCAGTTTAAACGAGCACCTCAATAAACATGCTATTCTTGATAAATTTCAGTCAGGTTTTTGAACAAATCACAGCACAGAAAACTGCACTCGTTAAAGTAGTAAATGACTTGCGGGTAAATGCAGACAGAGGCCCATTTATCTGTTCTCATCCTCTTAGATTTTGCGTGCCGCATTTGACACTATTGATCATAATATTCTTAAGAATCGCCCTTAGTCTATGGGTGGGCTCTCTCTGGCAGTGTCTTAAACTGGTTTGAATCCTACCTGGCAGGGAGAAAATTCTTTGTTAGTTGTGGTAATTATAACTCAAAGACACATGATATTCTATATGGTGTTCCACAAGGCTCTATCCTGGGTCCGCTGCTCTCTCAATCTACATGCTTCCATTAGGTCAGATTATCTCGGGACATAACGTGAGCTACCACAGCTATGCTGATGACACACAGCTGTATTTATCAATAGCACCTGATGACCCCAAATCTCTTGATTCGCTAACACAATGTCTAACCTGTATCTCAGAATGGGATGAATAGTAACTTTCTCAAAATTAAATAAAGAAAAAAACCAAAATCTTAGTGATTGGCAATAATGGATACAATGAGGCTATTAGAAATAAACTGGATGCATTAGGATTAAAAGTCAAATCGGAGGTAAAAAGCTTAGGGGTAACCGTTGATTGTAATCTGAATTTTAAATCGCATATTAATAAAATCACTAGGACAGCATTTTTTCCACCTAAGGAACATAGCAAAAGTTAGACCTCTTATATCATCGAAAGATGCAGAGAAATTAGTTCATGCGTTTGTCTTTAGTCGGCTAGATTACTGTAATGCACTCCTCTCAGGACTACCCAAAAAAGACATCAATCCGTTTGCAGTTAGTGCAGAATGCAGCTGCTAGAATCCTTACCAGGAAAAGAAAATCCGAACACATTTCTCCAGTTTTTGATGTCACTACACTGGTTACCTGTGTCATTCAGAATTGACTTTAAAATTCTGCTTATCGTTTATAAAGCTTTAAATAATCTCGCCCCGTCTTATATATCGGAATGTCTGACACCTTATATTCCAAATCGCAACCTCAGATCCTCAACTGAGTGTCTCCTTAGAATTCCAAGAGCAAAACTTAAAAGAAGTGGTGAGGCGGCCTTCTGCTGTTATGCACCTAAAATCTGGAATAAGCCTGCCAGTAGGAATTCGCCAGGCTAATACAGTGGAGGCACTTTAAAAAACTACTGAAAACACATTACTTTAACATGGCCTTCTCATAACTTCACTGTAATTTAATCCTGACACTCTGTATATCCAATTCATTATAATAACTATTCATTCAAAATTTGTACTAACCTGTTTCCTGTTTCCTTTTCCGGTGTCCTATTGGTGGTGGCTTGTGCCACCACCATCTACCCAAAGCACCATGATGTTCCAACAATGATGGATGGATTAAAAGCCAGAAGTCTGTATAACCATCAGCATCAAGTGACTCCGTGCGAACAATAACTACAAAGAGGACTATTTCATTTATGTTAGGTAGAATGCCCAAAGGGGACTGGGCGGTCTCGTGGCCTGGAACCCCTACAGATTTTATTTTTTTCTCCAGCCTTCTGGAGTTTTTTTTTGTTTTTTTCTGTCCACCCTGGCCATCGGACCTTACTCCTTTTTATGTTAACTAAGGTTGTCCTTAATTTTAATTTCTTATTTGTCTTTTATTCTTCTTTTCTTCATTATGTAAAGCACTTTGAGCTACTTTTTGTATGAAAATGTGCTATATAAATAAATGTTGTTGTTGTTGTTGTAGACAAATTTGTATGGTTTAATTTTTCTGTCGTGCCTTTTGAGTTGCATTGAATTTTGAAATGTCTGAGCTTCTTTTCTTTTAGTTAATGTTATTGTATTATAACCTCTAATAACAGGACTTGGACTGTGCATTGGATGGTTTTCTTTCCTTTTATCCATTAGATTCAAATTAGTTGTAACTGTTAATTTCTTATATTTGTATTATGCAATAAAATTTTGATCACTAAAACACAGCACAGCATGTAGTGCTTCCAAATGATTTTTCCAATAGGCAGAATCAGTAGTCAGGAAAAGAAAAATGCTTAATAATTAAGAGTCTGCAACTTTTGTAATTGTGGTAATCAATATAAGAGATAACACAATGTAATTGTTAACTTCGGCAACTAAGCTCACTTCTGTTATCCTTCTGCTTCCTAAACATGTACATACATACAGACATAACTGACACAGCTTTTTATCTGACATTATATAGCTATTTAAAATGATGTTTTTAAAAAGACTACTAAAATGGAAAACATCTTATTTGTCAGCTAAATTACACTAGGGATTATTAATTTGACAAAGTAAGTCTACTGCAATTTATATTTTATATAGAAATTAACACGTTATTATGACACTACAGCAACCTTCTTTTAATCTGTTTCAAAGATGCAGCAATCAGTGCTTTCAAAGTGGAAAGTGTAAGTTTATATTTTACCAAAAAATTCACCCCATAATGTTCAGAATAACAATGAGTCTCTAAAATATGATCACTGCTGCTTTTGCCTTGTCAAATAGCTGTTTAATAAATTTCATGTTCAAAAAAGATGTTTTCAAAGGCACATAAAAATGGTTGCTAAAAACATTTTGGAAAGAACAGTGTGTGACTGCATGAGTGCATAAATAAGTAAAAGTTTCCAAAGAACTTTTGTTAACAAATCAAATAAATTCAACAGTTTTCACACAAAGTGACTACTTTGTCTAAGATGAAGAAATAATTATGGGATGTGTAGTGCAAATAGAATTTTGTAGCCTGACTAGTTACAAAAATAGACAAAAATGTCACAGTAATTCTGAATAACAAGTAAGAATACAAGTTAGTATGCCGAAGGGATACTTGTTAAATTTTATTTTTTTAAGACCCAACTGTAGACATTATTCACATCATTCACTATCAAACATGGAAAACAAATGGCAGGTTACTAATTATTTAGTATATCTGATATATAATGTCTGCGGTGGGTTGGCACCCTGCCCAGGATTGTTTCCTGCCTTGTGCCCTGTGTTGGCTGGGATTGGCTCCAGCAGACCCCCGTGACCCTGTGTTCGGATTCAGCGGGTTGGAAAATGGATGGATGGATGGATGGATATATAATGTGCTTCATTACATGTTTTCCCTTCTATTACTTGGTATTTAACTGATTTTAGTGGTTGCAACAGATGCTTTGAGGTCTTGCCCCCTCATCTGTAAAGCAGTTAAGGCAGCGTTTCTCAACCTTTAAGTATTTGTGACCCGAGTTTTCATAACAGTTTTAATCGCGCCCCCATAATGTTTTTTTGAAACCCTAATAAAATTTATTCCTATATTTTTTGCTGCCTATACACCGCTACAAGTTTAAAATTTCCCTACGAATAGCGAAATTACGCCACATATGGCAGCATTAATGGGGTGCAGCCCACAGTTTAGAACCGCTGAGTTAAGATGTGCTTATGTGAGATTCCTGTCTATAAGCCTGCATGCGTGTCAATATTTTTTGGCTGTGAATGATTAATTCATATTTTTACATAATGTACAGAAGTAAACATTGGAATGAACCTTCTTTATTGCATGGCAAGGATCTGTACATATGCATTTAGTATTTGTTGGTACAGCCAGTTGAGGTGTTTTCAGCCATCCCAAAAATCAATTAGCACAGAAATGTTCAAAAATAGTGGAATTATTGTAAAAGTAAACACACTAGGGAGCATAAGTAGTAAGGATAAAACAATCATACAATAAGAAGGAAAACAAATAGACTTGACATATCCTCTAGAGCAGCGGTGGTACGCATCGCGGTCCCTGAAATTTAATTTATCTGTGCAAAACCCTTTATGACAAGCCTGTTGTGAGCAAAAACCAATGAAACTGTTTAAATACAATAATATGTGGATTCCCAAATTTAGTGTGGTGTGAAATTTCGTCATCTGAATAAATAAAACCTATTTATTCGAGTCAGTATTTAGTTCATTTAACGCTACCATAATTCCGTTTCGCAGAAGTCAACTTCTACTTCTTCACTGTTTGAGCTTTTGGTCACTAGATGAAAGCACAATGCCGACACTATTTAGTCTTCAGTAACTCTGCCTCACAGAAACAGCTTGCGTTTTTTGTTATATGTGCACTGCTGCTATATCGCATCGTAGTCACTAGATCTAAGCACAAAGCCGATACCATTTCGTCTTTGGTAACTGTGTCACATACAGGCCGAAGGCAGGATTTAGTTTCGGGGCGGAATTTATCAATTTATGTACATGCACAAATTTTTCATTAATTTTATGCATAATTTCTTCCAATTCTTTAACTTTTATTCAGATTTCGGGGCGGTTGTAGTCAGTGTCGTGAATTTGCTGTATATTACCTAATTAAGAATTAATCATTCATTGCAGTACTTGGTTTTTAATTTCTTTGTTAAAAATTCGGGTGGTACGCAACGCAACTCACTTAACCTCAGGTGGTACTTGATGTCCAAAAGTTTGAGAACCCCTGCTCTAGAGGTTCCTTTTCTCACTTCCACATGGGGTGTCTAATATACTTATCCAGAACAAACTAAATATACTTCCTTTAAACTACCGTATATACTCACGTATAAGTTGGGTCTTGAAACCCGAAAAATTGATCATAAAATCAGACCCCAACTTATACACCCATTTAAAAATGCGACACTTAATTTTTTTTTCATCTTCTTGCCTCCTCCAATCTTGAATCAGTTTCTTAGATGCATCAAATTTTGTTGCAGCAGCACAGTTACCAATTTCTTTCGCTATTGCAACAACATTTTATTTAAAACCAGCTTCATATTTTCTTCTGATCGAACGCTCCATCATAGATAAGGGATGCTCTTACGATAAAGGTGTATGAGGGTGTGAGATACAAAAAACACAAATCAGTGCAAACGTTGCTTCGGAATAATATTAATATTACCATGTAGGCACAATACATAGAAAAAAAAGGCAGTGTGCTCCGTGGTTACTCTCTCAGGTGGGCGTAATAATCTCTTGGATCAATAGCGCAAGTCTTCCACATTATACTTATACGACCGACATTATAAAATACCGGAAATTATATGGTAAAATCAAGCTCTGACTTATACGTGGGAGAACTTAAATGCGAGTTTATACAGTACATGGAACATTCCTTTTGTCCTTTTGCTCAAATGCTAAATTGTCCCCTGAAGAGTGTGTTTGTGTGTGTGCTGACTCTGCAATGGGCTGTCTTGGGACTGTTCCTGCCTTCTGAACAATGCTTGCAGGAATAGGTTCCAGCTTCCTTCTGTCCCTGCTCTGGATAAGAGGGCTTGAAAACTCGGTGGATGGGTGGTTTATCAGGTTGATAACTGCAAAAGCAGTGACATTACAGCAGACTCATTCTGAGGCTCTTCACCTTGGAAATGTTTGACATACATGATACTTATATATTAGTTAGTAATTAAAAGTTTCATAAATTAATGTTCTAAAGTGTAATGTCTAAAATAGCAATCTTAGTAATTTAGAACTTCATCAATTCCTGATATTATTCTTTATTACCGTGTGGTCACGTAGGCACAATACATAGAAAAAAAGGCAGTTTGCTCCGTGGTTACTCTCTCAGGTGGGTGTTAGTAGTGCCGGGCGGTATGACCAAAATTCTATATCACGGTATTTTTCAAAATTATACCGGTTTTACGGTATTCAACGGTATTTTTTTTCCCATGCACGAGTGGATGTTAACCACATTTTCCACTGCAATTACTGCAGTAGACTGGCTAAGAATAACCTATTCCACTGTCATGAGCATTGTACATTGTACAGAAAAACACTTTAATGTGCACAAGTATTAATACAGGTTTGCATGGCCCCATAAAGTGATAGTTTTCAAGGGGGTGGCACTAATGAAGAGAAGGAATCACATTGCATGACAGATTCAGTCAAAATGTAGAACCTTTTTATTGAACAAATTTTGCAAACAACTTAAACTTTAATTTTGACAACATATTTTCAACCATCCAAACAGGCATTTAGACTTAGTAAAATATCCAGAGGTGCTTGTCAAAAGTTGTATTGCACTGAACATGTCTTAGAAAAGGAATAAATGGTAAATATTTTTTGTAAACCAACTACACTTTCTGTTAATGTTATCAATCTCTGTCCACTGACACGTTAAAGTGACTTTTTAAACAGCTTTACCATCATTAAACTGCATAATATTTAAACTAATAAATAATAACAATAAAATAAATAATAGTATTATTACTGATAGTTGCACTACTACTTCAAGACTTCAAGCCCAGGTGCATTACACAGTATTCACCAAATAAAAATAAAATAAAACAAGTGCAACTTGGTGATGACATCTTTACCAACTGAACCATCATTTAGGCAAACTGCATTAATATGGACCTTGCTTCAAGCTAAACTATATACATAAATAATAAAACTGCAACTTGCATTTATAATGCTATTTGTGGTATAGCCCTACGGAAGCATATTAGAGCCATGGTAAAGAAAAAAAAATACGGACATAGAGAAGAAAAAAACAAACTATATGTCGAGAATAAAGTGTTGACTTTATTCTCGACATTTCCACTTTAATTTTGACGCTTATGTCGAGATTAAAGCCGACATTTCCACTTTATTCTCATAGTTCATTTTATAATTAAAGTGGAATGTCATAAACTAAACTTCATCCTAAAATCAATGTTTAATTTACTAGATTTTCTCAAACCCCTGCATAAGTTAATGTAGCACATTAAATGCTTTGTGTTAAGTGTTCCCCGACCCAGTTGTTAATCACTACGCTTCTTAAATTGACTTCCTCCGCACTAAGAGGAGGCGCCGGCAGCGATCACTGCACAGAATCCATTCACTTCATGATATTTCTGCTCTCTGAAAATTTTGAATGCTAAGATATATACTTGATATCATTTTCAGGATGAAATGCATTGAAACAGGTATTAAACATGCACGGTAGTGAGGCAGTAGTGCTGCTTCCCCGCAGTAACGGGTCCCCAGGTGTATGTTCAGTGTACAGAACTCTATGGCAGGTGTGACGAGGCTCCAAAAAACTGGATGTATGAATGGGTATCACACAGGTTTAACTTAAATATTGTGTAAATGTTGGGTTTGTGATCTGGTGGTCAGAGACGCGAACAAAGAATTCAGTGGATGTTCTTCTGAGCGGGGTATCTTTATTGCATGCATGCTGTCTGTCTGAAACCCACGCAGACACGGGGAGAACATGCAAACTCCACGCAGGGAGGACCCGGGAAGCGAACCCAGGTCCCCAGGTCACCCAACTGCAAGGCAGCAGCGCTACCCACTGTGCCACCGTGCCGCCCCAATTCTAGTGTTAAAAAACAAAATATAAATTTTGAAGTTCTTTCCTATTAATAAAAACACATGGAAAGGCCACTGGAAATTCACATTTACACATAACTAAAATTAATATAAAATAATTCAAAACATGTCAAAACAACAACTGTACATTCTCAAAGATATATTGCAGCTACTGTCGCTGTCACATATAAAAAGATAATTCAACTAGTTTAAAATATTTATTAATTATACCTCTTCTCACTGTTATACACAATAAACACTAGGAGAGGATCACACAGCTTTTGTAACACAGCATGGGGAACTGATTAAAGAAATGCAACAGGAACACAACAGGAAAACATACAACATAATGAATAATATTGGAATTTGGTGAAGCTCTGAAGAACGGAACACTATGGTCTGCTTTAATCTGACACAAGTATGAATAAAAACTTTGTCATCATTTTCAACTTGAATGTTACCCTAAAAACAGTATCTATATTTGTGTATTTATCAAATATATGACCCATTAGGAAAAAAAGGAAAAAGAATTTTAACTTTTAAACAGAATAAAAAGAAATGGCAAATGACTAATAACTGACTGGAATTACTCTTAAGGTAAGGAGAGGCTCATACTGATAACATAACAGAACACTGGGAACAGATTAGGGAAATGCAATGGGAACACAGCAGGAAAATATACAACATAAGGAATAATATCAGGATTTGATGAAGCTCTAAATTACTAAAATTGCTATTTTAGACATCTGCTACACTTTAGAACATTAATTTTTGAAACTTTTAATTATTAACTAATATATAAGTATCATGTATGTCAAACATTTCCAAGTGTGAAGAGCCTCAGAACGAGTCTGTTGCAGCTATCAACCTGATAAACCACCCATCCACCAAATTTTCAAGCCCTCTTATCCAGAGCAGGGACACGAGGAAGCTGGAACCTATTCCTGCAAGCATTGTTCAGAAGGCAGGAACAGTCCCAAGACAGCCCATTGCAGAGTCAGCACACACACAAACACACTCATCAGGGGACAATTTAGCATTTGAGCTAAAGGACAAAAGGAATGTTCCATGTACTGTCTATATTCACGTTTAAGTTCTCCCATGTGTAAGTCAGAGCTTGATTTTACCGTATAATTTCCTGTATTTTATAATGTCAGTCATATAAGTAGAATGTGGAAAACTTGTGCTATTGATCCAAGGGATTATGATATGCTAACGCCCACCTGAGAGAGTAACCACGGAGCACACTGCCTTTTTTTCTTTATATTGTGCCTACATGGTAATATTAAAACTATTCCGAAGTGATGTTTGTAGTGCTTTGTGTTTTTTGTATCTCGCACTCTCATATACCTTTATCGTAAGAGCATCCCTTATCTACGATGGAGCATTTGATCAGAAGAAAAATTTAAGCTGGTTTTAAATTAAAAGTCATTGAAGTGGCGAAAGAAATTGGTAACTGTGCTGCTGCAACAAAATTCGATGTGTCTGAGAAACTGGTGTGAAATTGGAGGGAACAAGAAGATGTAAAAAATGTCAAAATTAAGAGTCATATTTTTGAACGGGTGTATAAGTCAGGGTCTGATTTTATGATCGATTATTCCAGGGCTGTGGAGTCGGAGTTGAGGAGTCTGAGTTGGAGGCAATTTTGGGTACCTGGAGTTGGGGTTGGAGTCAGCAAAAATATACCAACTCCGACTCCTAATAAATTTAAATTGTAATGAAAGAAAAAATTCAGCCAGTTCAAATGTCCCATTTCACAAACAATAGTCATTAATTAAGTACTTCTCTGATGTAAGAATAAAGCCCAGTGCATAGGTGTGTTACTACTAGTGTGAAGTTCAGCTGAGCTATTATACAACCTGACATTCACATATTGTAATCTGGATTATGGTAAATTACAAAAAGTGTTTTCATTTTATTTCAGATATAATGTGCTTAACAAGTTAATTTGAGTGTAAACAGGTGTGTGCTATGGCCTGATGTGTGTTCAGGGGTTCTGTCTGCACTCTCCACGTATGCTCCCACCCAGGACAGAACTTTAGCATAACTTTGCACACAACCTGTTCTAAAAGATTTTGAAATTAAAAAGGAACAGATTCTATGTATTGTGACAGATAATTCTTCTAATATGTTAAGCACAATTGAGAAAATGAATAAAGTAGATGAAGAAAGTGACAAACAGATATTAGAGGAAGACAGTTCTGCAAGTCACTGCACAACAATTTTTTTGAAAAGTCTTGCTTCCTGAAAAGTATCTACTGGATATGCACAAATATAGTTTTGGTTTTACTGCATTACGTATGAACTCTGAGAAACAGACATTGATATGTTTACTGGCAATAATGTACTTAGTCACATTTATGTTTCGCATAAGCTATTAAATTCAACAGAATTAAAAGTGTTTTCCTCCTGATTTTCTTTTGTATTCAATGTCTGGTGCATCACGTTGCAGTGTCCAACAGCAGTCAGCAAGCATTGACGGATTCCAGTTGCCCTGGTATCGTTTCTCCGTCGTAGCAATGTTCTGGTGAAAACTTTCACTGTGTTCGTTACTGACAGCACCGAGATTTGCGGGTAAGAAGTCCAAGTGTGAGTGGAGGAAATGAATCTTGAGTGACATGTTGCACTTCATTGTCTTGTATGCTTTGAGAAGTTTGTCTACCAGCTGAATGTAGTTTGAGGCTCTGTAATTGCTCAGAAAATTGTCAACAATGTCTTTGAAGGCTTTCCAGGCAATTTTTTCCGGCCCAACTAACAGATCTTCAAACTGCTTGTCACTTACAGTATAACATGTCTGATCTGGGGGCCAACAAAAATGCCCTCTTTGATCTTGGCGTCAGTTATTCTTGGGAACATCTGTCTTAAATAATGAAAACCTTCACCTTCCTCGTTCAGTACTTTCACGAAATTCTTCATAAATCCCAGTTTTATGTGAAGAGGAGGCAAAAATATCTTTGCCGGGTCGACAAGCGATTCATGTGCCACATTTTTCTGTCCTGGAACTAACTTTTTACGGAGTGGCCAGTTCTGTCGAGAATAGTGTGACTCTTTGGCACGGCTGTCCCATTCACAGATGAAACAACAGTACTTTGTATAGCTGAGCTGCAGTCCTAGTAACAGAGCAATAATTTTAAGATCTCCACAAATATTCCAGTTGTACCTGCTATAATGGACATGCTTCAGCAACAGTTCCATATTCTCATACGTTCCTTTCATTTGTCCTGCGTAGCCAACAGATACTGAAGGATAAATGTTACCATTGTGTAGCAGAACAGCTTTCAGGCTTAACATTGATGAATCAATGAAGAGACACCATTCTTCCGGGTTGTGATCACAACCCAAGGCCGAGAACAATCCTTCAATGTCACAACAGAAACAGAGACTGTCGACTTGTGCAAAAAATTTGGTTATATCATGATGTCGGCCTCGAAACACAGAACTTTTCGTACCTGGTGACAGCGAGCACCATTCCTGCAGTCTCGAACCCAGCAGCTCGGCGTTTGCTTTTGCCAGACCCAAATCTCTGACCAAATTGTTCAATTCGGACTGTGTTATCAGATGTGGATCGCCTGATGAGCACGGTTCAAAATCCGGGTCAATGTCACTGTCAGTACCCTGCATTGCAGTTTCTTCATTTGGTTCGTCTAAGGTCCAATCCTCTGGTGGTTTTGGAATTGGAAAACTGTCATCATGTGGCACGGGTCTCATTGCTGAAGGCAGATTAGGATATTCAATTGACTTCTTGTTTTTGGCAGAGAAACCAGACACATTAGTCAAACAGAAGTAACAGTCCGTCACATGGTCTTTCTGTTCTCGCCATATCATCGGAACAGCAAACGGCATCGTCTTTTGAGTGCCTCTGAGCCAGGCTCTCAGACTGACAGCAAATGTGAGGCACACATTCCTTGTCTTGATCACCAGTTTTGCAGCTGAAATACAGATGATAAGCTTTTTTCACAAGAGCAGTCATCCAATGTCTCTGAGGCACAAGTGTATATTCGCCAGATATATAGGAAAATGTATTGTGGCTGTTACGACATTGACAAGACATATTGCCGACACCAAAACTTCTATAGCATCAAGCTTACTTACTGTTATATTGCTACAGATACTATACTTTACTATACTGATACTATACATACACACTGACTATCTATATTAACCAAATGAGCAGGATCGGTGTATGCAAGCCACCTTTATAGCATGCTGAGACAGCGTCAAGCTCGTTCAGACATGCCTGGGCATGCCCAGGATGTCAACTTCCACAGAACAGCTTTCAACCTGGCCTGATTCCATGCCTGGACATACCCAGGCTGCACAAACCGTTAAGTCACTTACGGGAGCAAAAATGTTTGGATACAAATATGAGAAAAAATCATGACAAAACTGAAGATTTCTCGGAAACGGTATGTGATGGTACATAAATTTTGATGTGATATCCGTGATCAGCACACAAAAATCTTTTAGAAACACCCAACAGTGTTCAAGAAGCAACAATTTTGTTGTGCGGTGGTATTGGAGAAAGTGAAACCAAAGAGAATAGTGATATTTTGGATAACATTGCTGAAGAAGCATCTAAGCTTATTGCTATTCAACATACTGTATGCATTGTGCTGTTCATGCTCTGCAACTTGCAATAAGAGATGGATTGAAAGATTGTCATGCAGCTACTCTAATTGGCAAATTGAGGCAAGTAACTGTTGCAGCCAGGGCCCCTAAAACGGATGCCATTTTGAAAAGACGTTCAGGAGAATGAGCCATTTTGGATCAAACAACACGCTGGGGAAGCATTTATTTGATGGTAAAGCGTTTGCTTGAACTAAAAGACTTTCTTGAAGAACTGGACAATGAAAATGTTTTATTAACTGAAAGCCAGTGGGCACAAGTAAAAGAACTGGAAAGTCTACTTTCTTACCCCTTTACTGTCACCAAGAGGTTGCAATATGAACATTTAACACCTGGTAAATTTTTCTTGGAATGGAAGAGCTTGATATATTGTCTGAACAAAAGTGGAGGTTTAATAACTGATGGCATTGCATCTTCATTCTTGTTAGCTGCTATTTATGTTGATCCAATGAGCCGAATTTTGTTGAGCAGTGACCAGATTGCTAATGGAAAAAAGGCACACTATGATGTAGCAGTTCACATGAATGGATTACTACTACCTGAAACACCACCACTGGATGAAGCTATAAGCTCTGGTAACTCAGGATCATGCTCTTCAAATGAAGAATTAGACTTTGATTCCCACTTGGACAAAATGGAAGTTTCAAAAGCAAAGCGACGTCACCTATGCGTGAAAGATAAACAACCAGTAAATGTCCAAATAAAGAGATTCCAGCAAGAGTTTTTTAAAGAATTAAAAGAAGCTGAAAAGTATGATCGCTCATCGAAACTGACTATAGAAGAAGCCACCCTTGTTGATCCAGAGATTATTAGTGATGTGGCTAGAACTGTAACAGCAATGCCACCCACCCAAGTCAGCATTGAAAGACTATTTTCAGCTCTAAAAATAATCAAGTCAGATTTAAGAGCTTCTATAAAAGAGGATCTGGCAGAAGAAATTCTGTTTCTTAGAACACTACATTGAGTTAATTTTGGATTGCATTTAACAGCTATTCTACTTTACAACTGTATTCCAAGTTTAATATATAAACTGTGTTTTGTTCATGTAGTTAAGCTTTGTTTTTGTTTTAAAACTACCGAAGAATGTGGTTTATATTTTTTGAACTGGTAAAGTTCATGTTCCTGATCTTTATGCATGCTACTACTTTATAGCCACTTGATAGACCTCTTACCTTGCTTCTAGTTCCAGATGAGAGTACGCTGTGTGCGATCTGGCTGCCGCTTCTCACAGGTGTCTTTTTGCTCTGTTTTGCTTTGCGGCTGTTACTACATCCTCTGCCTTGCTCGTGCTTTTTTATGTTTTATGGACGGATTCTCACTGGATTCATATTGGTCCTTTTGTAAAGTTTTATTCCGTTTGCTGCCTATATTCCACGAGCCCTCTCCCCTGTACTCTCCCTAAGCCAGAATGGTTGGTGAGTAAGTCTTTACTTTCTTAGTTGACTAGGATTAAGACTTTCTTAGCTGACTTTGTTTTCTGCTCAATTGGAGTTAGTTTATAGGTTCTGGCTAATGTGGTGGTAGCTGTTATTGCATTTTCTGAAGATGATTACCTACTCTACAACACTATTATGCACTTACCGTATACACTCCAGACTAGATACGGTGACTTACAGCTTATGCATGGAGCTTGGCATTGCTCGTCTGTGGTATTTACACCACTCCTCTCTGTGTCATTTTAATATTACCTCTGCATCCGCCGACACTATTTCCACGATTTGGTCTGTTAGACCTGTTTTCTCAAAAAGACTATCCACAAGACGATGGAGTAGGCAGATGAATTAGCTGAGACACCTGCCGCAAATGCCGGACTAGAGTAACCAAGGATTACAATCTGACGTAACTCTCCACTGTGTGCTCCCAAACTGCAGATCATTAACTAATAAAACTACTTTCCTTAATGACTTAGCAACTTCTAAAAAACTGGACATGTTGTTTCTTGTAGAAACGTGGTAAAATCCAGGTGATTACTTACAACTAAATCTGCTTACCCCCACTGGCTACAGTTACCTGTCTATACAGGACGAGGTGGTGGATTGGTGGTGGTTCACCGTGATTGTCTCAAAGCAACCACTGTTGATTTTCACAACATTACGTCTTTTGAATACCTGGTTGTTAAAATCACTGGAAAGGCTTTGCTGCACATTATATTAATCTACAGACCTCCTAAGCTTCAGATGGATTTTTTCTCTCAACTTTATGAAATACTCACTCTTGTCTGTGGCATGTCTACTGCTGTTATTTTAACTAGTGACCTTAATATTCATGTGGATTCTGACTGTCCATCTGCTTGTGAGCTACATTCAGTACTGGATTGTTTCAGTTTTGTGCAGCATGTTGGTTTTTCAACCCATGCTAAGGGCCATATTCTAGATATTGTATGTTCCACTGGTCTGCAGAATGTCTGTACATCACAAGCTGATTGAATTTAGCTTCACTTATCCCCTCCCTAAAATAAGTCTAAAATCTAAAATAACCTATCGTAATATCAAAAACATTGAATAGTTATCCTTCTCTATGTCTGTTGGTGCTTCCTGTCTACATGATGTTTGAGTTGTCTTGCCCTATGCAGATTTTATCTCTATATAATTCCACATTGTCACAATTATGCACCTATTAAATCCTTGGTTGTTCCTACTACCCGGACATCTCCATGGTTTACAGCAGAATTGCATACCATGAAACAAACTGGTTGCCGCTTGGAAATGCTCTGGAAGAAGACTGGTCTGGCTGTTCACGCCCTAGCTTACACTGAACATCTGAAGGAATACAGATGTGCCTTATCGGCTGCACGTTCAAAGTACTATTCCACTCTTATTGACTTTGGCACTTATCGCCCTAAATCTCTTTTTAAGACAGTTAACAGACTTTGTCAACCTGCTGTTAAAATTCCTTATTCCTCTGTTGAGCACTGTAATCTATTTTTGGACTATTTTCAGTCAAAAATTATGAGCATATATCAAAGTTTCTCTATTAACCATTCCTCATCTCTTTTGACTGATTATACTTCTAAATCTACAGTTTATTTATCTAAATTTAACCCCACTACAGTAATCCCTTCTCGATCGCGGGGGTTGCGTTCCAGAACCCCCCGCGAAAGGTGAAAATCCACAAAGTAGAAACCATATGTTTATATGGTTATTTTTATATTGTCATGCTTGGGTCACAGATTTGCACAGAAACACAGGAAGTTGTAGAGAGACAGGAACTTTATTCAAACACTGCAAACAAACATTTGTCTCTTTTTCAAAAGTTTAAACTGTGCTCCATGACAAGACAGAGATGACAGTTCCGTCTCACAATTAAAAGAATGCAAACATATCTTCCTCTTCAAAGGAGTGTGCGTCAGGAGCAGAGAATGACAGAGAGAGAGAGAAAAGCAAACAAATGAATAGGGCTGTTTGGCTTTTAAGTATGCGAAACACCGCCGCACAAAGCAGTTGCAAGGAAGGCAGCAGCTCACACCCCCTCCGTCAGGAGCAGAGAATGTCAGAGAGAGAGAGAGAGAGAGAGAGACAGATAAAAACAAACAATCAAAAATCAATACGTCCCCTTCGAGCTTTTAAGTATGCGAAGCACCGTGCAGCATGTCACTTCACGAAGCAGCTGCACAGAAGGGAGCAACATGAAGGTAATCTTTCAGCATTTTTAGACAAGCGTCCATATCGTCTACGTGTGCGAACAGCCCCCCTGCTCACACCCCCAGGAGCGGAGAATGTCAGAGCAAGAGAGAGAGAGAGAAAAGTAAGTTGGGTAGCTTCTCAGCCATCTGCCAATAGCATCCCTTGTATGAAATCAACTGGGCAAACCAACTGAGGAAGCATGTACCAGAAATTAAAAGGACCATTGTCCGCAGAAATCCGCGAACCAGCAAAAAATCCGTGCTATATATTTAAATATGCTTACATATAAAATCCGCGATAGAGTGAAGCCGCGAAAGTCGAAGCGCGATATAGCGAGGGATTACTGTACACCAACTTATATTGCTGAAGTAATATCCAAATTAAATCAATCTACCTGCCACCTAGATCCTGCCCCTATTTTACTGATTAAGGCTTGCACTGACAAACTTTCTGCCCCCATTTCTCACTTTATCAACTGTAGTTTCCGCACCTGTGTTTTTCCAAGTGATTTAAAAGCTTTTGCTGTAACCCCTGTTTTAAAAAAACCTGGCTCAGATCCCTTACAGCTAAAATTTTATCGCCCAATTTCTAATCTTCCATTTATGACTAAGATCTTAGAAAAGGTTGTTGCTGCTCAACTCAATGATTATTTAAATTTGCATAACCTGCTTGAGCCTTTTCAATCTGGATTCAGAGCCCTACATAGCACTAAAACTGCTTTACATAAGGTAGCCAATGACTTACTTATAACCGCAGATTCTGGGATGGCCGCTATTCTAGTTCTTCTTGACATAAGTGCAGTGTCTGATACAGTTAACCATAACATTTTACTGTCCTGACTTTCAGCTATTGGTATCTCTGGTGCTGCTCTTTCTTGGTTCACATCATACCTCAGTAATCGCCAGTATTACATCTTCATTAGGTAATACAAATTTGCCACTACTTCACTCACACAAGGTATCCCTGAAGGGTTAGTTCTCGGTCCAGTCCTCTTCAACATCTATATGCTCCCATTAGGTGACATTATTCGTTGATATGGTCTAAACATCCACTGCTATGCCAATGACACACAACTTTATATATGTGTTGATGCAACTACAACATCTTCACCTGTTGCTGTGACTAACTGCATTCGGGAAATCAATCATTGGATGACAGATAATTTTTTACAACTCAATCCTGATAAAACAGAAATCTTATTAGTTGGTACTAAATCTGTCCTTTCTACCCTTCGTAGGCTAAAAATTGACATTGATGGGATCCTGGTTCAACCCTCAGCATCAGTCCATAGGGTGTCATCTTTGATCAGCTTCTTACTTTCAAACACACATTAGCACAATAGTACAGACAACCTTTTTTCATCTTCGCAACATTGCTCATCTGCATTCTTTCCTCAGTGTGAAAGATACTGAAACACTCATTCACGCTTTCATCACTACCCATCTGGACTATTGCAATGCTTTGTTTTATGGCTTCCCAACTACATATATTAATAGATTACAATATGTTCAGAATTCTGCTGCTCGTTTACTTACACACACTAAAAAATCTGCTCACATCACTCCTGACCTCTGTGATTTACATTGGTTACCAGTTTCTTCAAGAATCAAATATAAAATTATTCTTCTCACCTTTAAAGCCCTTCATGGGTTAGCCCCTCATTATCCGTCGGAGCTGCTGCTTCCTTACACTCCTGCTCATTCATTAAGATCATTGGACGCTAAATTACTCACTGTACCTAAATACAGGTTAGTAACTATGGGTGGCAGAGCTTTCAGTGTGATAGCCCCTAAAATTTGGAATTCTCTCCCTCTCAGCCTTTGCGAGGAAAAATCTATTATTAATTTCAAACTCCTGTTAAAAACACATCTTTTCAATGAGTATTATTCTTTTTCTTGTATGTAATTTCTACTGTCTTGTTAATGTGTGTATTGAATTGTAAAGTGTCCTTGAGTGTATGAAAGGCGCTACATAAATAAAACGTATTATTTATTATTATTGGTAAAAACAATAAATAAAACCTTATTCTTTTCATTTTTTTGTTTTTTGTTTAACTGGCCAATACGATAGAGAGTCAGTTTTCTAGCCAGTAGTTAAATGACATGTATGTTGTCTTCCTTCTATCAACATGGAAAATACATTAGCATATTAAATACAGAGGAGTCGGAGTTGGGGAGTTGGAGTCAGAAGTACCGGAAACTAAGGAGTCGGAGTCAAAGTCAAAGAATTTATCTACTGACTCCACAGCCCTGGATTATTCGGGTTTCAGGACCCGGCTTATACGTGAATAAATACGGTATTTGCCTAAATAAGAAAGTTGCTGCATCCATGAAGTGGTAGAAAAAAGTGTAAAGGCTTAAAATTTGCATCCCAGTGATACAGAGACTAAGGACAGGAGCAGTATATGATCATCACATGAGCAAAAGTAGAAAAAATATGTGTTTACATATCTCAGTACTTAAAATAACAGTAAAAAATGATTTGTTAAAAGCATTAGCATTCACATCTTGCAGTCTAATACTTTTACAGTAATTAATGCACAAAACATTTGACTTAATAATCAAGTGAATTAATTGTGGGTGTCTGCCAGTCCTATTCAATCCATTGATTAATTATTTAATGTATTTTTACTGAATTTTTAAAAAATTGAATACTCAATATTAAGGGGAAAAACATGAAGTACTCAATTAAACGAGACAAGAAGCTTGATACCCCTCTGGGTGTTCCTAGAGGCATGGATGCCTTCTAATTGGCATCCATTTACCCAACTCTCAAATACTGCATACTGTAAGCATTCACTTATCATCAGTTGTCTCTCTTTCTTCAATTCCTTTCATCTTCACTCAAGTGTTTTCTGCCATAGTAAAAAAGTAGAGGAGACCAGACAGGCACAGAAAAAGCTAAAGGACCAACTGATAACAACGGTCAAAAAAATGAATGCTAAGGTAAAAGCAAAGGAAAGACAATTGAACTGACACAAAAACAAAATTGGTGAAACTGAAAACAAGTTCATTGACAATGTAAGAGTTTAAATATAACCAAGAGATCAGAGCGTTTTTCATTTTCCAAAATCTGTAAATCCATTATCCAAAGTTGTGGCACTGTCTTTTAAACCACTGCACGTGAGACACATGCTTGTGGAACTGCTGAAGTCATGCCTCTAGTTACCAATCATCATGTTCTAACAAGGATACAACAAAATGGCAATACTCAAATATAAATCAAGGTATATTGATTACAAAACTATTTTTAGAGCCTGTACATTCCAAAAGTCCATGAGAAAAGAAGAATTCTGATAAGAAAAAAACATGAAATATCATATACTGTATCATAATACAGTGAGCCTTCAATCCTAATTATCTTCCCAATGGTAAACACAATAATTAAATCCCATGGTCAAATTTGGACAAAACTCTGAATTACGTCCAGAGTGTCCTTCATTGGCTATAAGGTTACCAGGCTAAAAATCCATTTAGCAGTCTATGAGCATTGCCTTACATTTAAAATGCTGGATCTCACAAGAAGCATCCATTTAAAATGCAAAAAAGCCTCTTCTACCCTGGTCAGAGACTGTGTGGTGCCCAGAGCTCACTGCCACGCCTAACATTACTCCACACAACATTGTTTTGTCCATTGATCCATGCTGCCACCTTTTGGAATAATGCAGTAGTGGCTTCAAGTGAGCTTTTCATAGTCTATCTCTCCATTTGTTTTGTGTGAGTACCCTAGTGTTTGTTGGGTCATGTAGGCTTTTTCTGAATTAGATTAATTTCCCTACAACATCCTACTTTATGCATCTGTCACAACCACATAAACTTTTAAGGATTTCCTTCTTTGATACACTTCACAGTTATATAGTCTCACACAATCTAGTGGTCCTTGCCTTTTCAACACTGAGAATTTTCTCCTGGAACGTACTGCATGTTGTCCTTTAAACTTCTGTCCTTTCATACTCCTAGCAACCCATAGTCAGCATGACAAACCTTAGTGATTGTAAGAAGGCCAATACGGAATATGTGTATTATAGACTGATTTGATTCTTGTGTAGCAACATATATTAGATAGAGATAATTTCAAGAAAATATAAAATGAAAGACTGAAAGAAGTCATAAACTCACTGAAGTAAAGTGCTTCAATTTTGACACAATACACCTTGTCATAATATATCTGGAACAGTGCTCTTTACATTGAACCCATAATCAACTGTATTATAATGGGTGAATAAACCTTTTTTTGTTCAGTCATGTGCATCTTAAGACATCTTACAATCTCAGTCTACATGTAAGCTGTAGAGCTTTAAAGACCCTTCAGTGTTTGACAGTCAACCAGTATAATTATGTATTGAAAAGCTGTGATATTTCACATGTCTGATTTTATTTGTTATCTTGTTTTGAGGAATAAACTATGTTCATCAAATAAGATCACCTGTGTAGCTGCATATGCCTTAAAACTCTTTGTGTCTTGCATTTACCCAAATGTTTTTGTTTTTTTTTACAACTAAATGTACTCACAAATCACTTCCATTGGTCATTTCTCTACGGGACCAGATGGAGTCTATCCTTAAGTTCTTAAGGCCTGTGCTGTCACCTGCTCAGTCTGTCTCTAAGGCTCCAGAAAGTGCCACTGCTGCAGAAAACATTACCCATTGTTCTTGTTCCAAAGAAGACATCACCTAATGAATACAGACCTATGGCACTCACATTTCAGACCTTTGAGAGACTGGTCCTGGACTGCATGAGTCCTCTTGTGGTAGATCACGTGAACCAAATGCAGCTTGCCTAACAGACAAAGACTGGGATGGAGGTTGCAATTATCTGTCTGCTCCATTAGGCTTATTCTCACCTGGACAAAGCTGGCAGAACTGTTAGAATTCTGTTTTTTGATTTCTCCAGTGTTTTCAATACCATCCAGCCATCCCTGCTAAGGAGTAAGCTCAGACATATACAGGTGAATGAACCTATGATGTCTTGGATAACGGACTATCTGTTGGGCAGACCACAGTTTGTGAAACTCAAGGAAGGAGGATGAGCAAAGTATAGCAGTCAGGTGGAACTTGGTTTCTTGGTGCAGTGACCAAAGCCAAGGAACTGGTTATAGACTGACCACTTTTCAGGGAGTGGATACAGAGGTGGTGTGCTCCAAGAAATACTTGGGGGTCCACTTCAGTGGTAAGTTGGACTGGTGTTGGAACACTGAGGAACTGTATAAGAAAAGGCAGGACAGATACTTCTTCCTTATGAGACTGCGATCCTTTAATGTGGGAAGTGAAATCCTTCACATCTTCTACAACTCTGAAATGACCAATGCAATTTTCTACACTGTGGTGTGTTGGGCCATCAACATCACTTCAAGAGCGGCCCACCAAATTAACAAGTTAATTTAAAGGGCATGCTCAGTTATGGGATGAACTCTAGACCCCCTGGAGGTGCAAAAGAGAGAATTAAAATAAAAGTGAGTGCCATTATAAACAATGCTTTACATCCTTTCTCTGATACACTCACACTGAATACTTTCAGCCAACAAATCATTCAGCAAATGTGTGTCAGGAAACGCTGCTGGGGCTTCTCTTTTACCATCAGCAATACACCTGTATAATGCCTAACTGTGACTGGCACTGGAAATTCAGAAGTTTTCTTTTCTTTCTTTTTAAACTTTTCTTCCTTTTTACTCATTCTGGTGTGTCTTTAGACCATAGAGTGTGTGTATCTTATAGCCTTCCTCCTTGGGTGTGACAATGTAGGTGCACCTGAGTGTGTCTGTTTGTTGTCTGAGGCATCATTGCATTTTCAGAATTTAACTGGATTCACTAAATGGATGGATGGATAAGTCTGTGTTTTCGTGTGTCTGTGTGAGTTATGTCTGACATTCCTCACACATCCCAAAGATTTCCATGTTAGGTTAACACCCTGGTTGAGTGAGTGGTTGGATGTGTTGAGTATGCCCTGTAGAGGATTGGCATTTCTTTAGGGGTTGATTTCTGTCATGCAGCTAGTGACGGTTGATTGGCTTTCCTGTCATTCAAACTATAACAAATAAAGCAGGTTCAGAAATAGCTGGTGGGATATTTTGGCAGGATTTTCATGAGTACTTGTGAGTACCTCTAGATTCATTTTGTATTAGCTTTACAAGTGACAATGCCTATAAGCACACACAGTATAAACTAACTAACATAGAAAACTCACACTACTTGCTTCTGTTCTAGCCCTGGTTCAGAACTCTGAATTATGAATAAAACCAAATGTATGTGGAATGTAGGTGAAAATAAGAATTATTTATGACAAGACATCAATCAATAGACTGAAAGAAAGAGCTGTGCACTTTGGGTAGGTAGCAGTGTAGTGTAGACAGATTATAAAGGATGAATAAACCTCAAACTGATCAGTCATGTGCATTAGAGAAGTGCTACTTATATTACTGCACTACATGTCAGCAATACAGTTTTAAAGCCCATTCAGTATTTGACAGGCAACCGGTATAAAAGCGTATAAAGGAGTTATGTGATTTTATAAGTTATATGTTGCTGGGAGGCATGCATTTGAACTTTGAACTTTCTATACCTTGTTATGAGCACATGAACCATAGCTGTCAAATAATGCATTACTGTGATTGATTTTGCCTGCACCAACCTCTTGATGATAAAAAATGATATAAAGGATCTTTAATGAGCTGCATTGTGAAAGGAAAAGAAAGATTCCATTGTAAAACCTCAGAAGTAATAATAATGTATAACTCAAAAGGAAATTCCTAGGTTAGAATTTCTTGCTAATGATGGATTCTCGCCTCATCTGTAATTAATGTACAGCTACAATATGCACTTCTAAAACTTTTAGTCCAGTCTTGTCTTAGTGCTTGGAAATTGGCAAAAATACAAATTTATCATTAAATTTAGTTTGCAGACAGATAACAGAGTGAGCAGTGTATGCAATGTAAGCTAATAGGTTTAATGGGCATGCAAACATTAGTCTATCCATTCATCCATCCAACCATTTTCTGAACCATCTTAGTCCATTACAGGAAAAAGGGCCTGAAAGTATTCTGGTGACATTGTGGCATCAAGTCCAAAGCAATACCTGACCCTGGATGGGACACCAATCCATGCATCTGTGTACACTTGGTGTAAAAAGGCCAATTTAGATTCATTGAATATCTTAGCATGGATATTGATACAGTATTGAAGAAAAATATCTGAGCAGGTGCCACGATGAAGCCACCAAGTAGAAATGTAAAAATAAAAAGAAATAATGTGAAATGAAATGGATCGAAGTTTTGCAGCTTAAATTATTTATAAAGAACTAACATAATATAAAAAAGCTTAGAACAAGGACAGTATTTATTTACAGAAGCAGCCATTCAAAATGAGTAAGGAATAGTGTGTCATTCCAAGGTGCATGTCTCAGCACCAGACTGCGCAAGAATATACAGCTTCAGACGTTTTTAATGTGAATGCACTAACTCAAAACTAAGAGGGTAGGGTAGTAAAGGCTGCTAATTTATGCTTGTGGGTATATGTTTAAACAGTACAGATTTCATGTATTTATGTATTTATTAGGCTGACTACATAATGTAATATTATGCCCAAATTGCTGTTGCACCCCCATTCCACTACTGGTCAGTCACTATGAGCTCTGACATCTCATCACTTACAATATAAGTACTGAAAATGCATACAATTTTTTCAGCATCTTGCAGTGATACAAGTGATCTATCAAATGTTTTTTCTTCAATGAAAGGACACAGTCTTAGTAATATATTTAATGTGTTATTTGAAGTTCAGCTCTAAATCTAAAATGACACCTAGATATTTTAACTCTAATTTTATTTGTGAAGTCAGATCTAAAGTATTTCTAAAGTCTTCACTTTTTTTTTGCTGCCAACGATGATTGTTAATCATCAGCTCTACTCACAGAAATTTCACTGACAAAGTCCTGACAATATTTATGGAACGCTCAGCTTTGGTAAAATCAAGGGTAAAATACATGAGTCTGAAAAAAATGATGTTGCTCAATGGATGAAGTGGAACAAGCACTCTTTTATTTTCATTTTCCAATCTAGATTTTTTTCCCTTACAGGGTCAGCAGGTGCCAATGACTGTCAGTTGCTGCCTCAGGTACAAGACAGGAACAAAGTCTGGGTGTGGAGTCACTCCACTGCAGGATGCACTTGCTTGCATGCATCTCACAGAGTTTATTCTATCACAGATTTGAGAAGCTGAAGGAGACTGATGTAATCCAGGGAGAATATACAAATTATAAATGCTACATAGAGGGTGAGAAGACCAAGATATGAATTCAGGCCTCTCTAGTAGTGAGGCAGCAGGACTAATTACTGTGGTACCCACAGATTTAAATTGTTTTATGAAGTTCAACAATGGTTACAATGAAACAGAAATATATTTTTCTCTCCTGTCCTTTCCTCCCAGGTCAAAAATAGTTTATTAAAAACTGTACCCTATCTCACCTATACTTTGTTTTTTTTTTCATCCATCCATTTTCCAACCCGTTGAATCTGAACACAGGGTCACGGGGTTCTGCTGGAGCCAATCCCAGCCAACACAGGGCACAAGGCAGGAACCAATCCCGGGCAGGGTGCCAACCCACCGCAGTTGTTTTTTTTTTTAATTTTACTATTGCCTTCTTCTTTTAAGCATATTGCCTTTTCTCTTATGATCCTCACATGCTCTGTCCCCTTCTTGTAGTTACAAATCATTGACCTTCTTAGTTTGTATTGGCCAACCATTTGCTCCACTGCTGCACTCATGCTTAACTCAAACAGGTATAAGTATAGAAATGTCTTTTAATTTGTGCTCTTTATCAAAGTATTTCACTCTCAGATAGTACTGAATAGTATTGTGCAAACTTACCAGGATGGACATTAAAACAGATTCTGGTTTGGTACTGTCATATCTGTCAACTCATCTGTGTTATCCTTGCTACACTGTCATTGTACCCATCACCATCTTCACTTATCAAAGAAACATTAACACAACAAAACTGGGCAATATAAAGTCTGCACACTCTTCATATGTCCACATGTTTTTTCTTTGACTACTTCAATGTCCTCCACATCTTGTTAGGTTAAGTGATACATATTATTCGTAGCTATGGATTGGGTTATCATTTTTATGCAGACGATACTCAACTTTATTTCAATGTTAAAAGACTTTATCAAAGCTTTCTCAGCTCGCAATCTGCCTCAGTGAAATTAATACCTGGATGGAGCAGAACTCTTTAAAATTAAATTGCAACAAAACTGACCTCCTGCAAATTGGGACTAAAAGTGCAACTTAATAAAATGAGCTCCTTCCCAGTCCATCTTGGCGGTGATCTCATCAGACCTGCCTCTACTGCAAAGAATCTTGGTGTCATTTTTGATTCCTCCCTTTCTTATTCCACCCACATAAACCACATTAAGAAACTTTCTTACTTTCACCTCCATAACATATCCTGTGTTCGCTCCTTCCTCTCCTCTTCTAATGCTGAGAAACTTGTCCATGCTTTTATCACATCCCGCATTGATTATTGTAACTTGCTGCTGGCAGGTGCCCCTTCTAATCTTATATCTCAGCTCCAGCTTATACGAACCAGCAGCAGTGAGCACATCACACCCATCCTGCTCCACCTTCACTGGCTCCCTGTGTCTTACAGAATCGAATATAAAATCCTACTAATAACTTACAAAGCCTTAAACGACCTTGCGGCAAACTACATTAGTGACCTTCTCCTTCACTATGTGCCTGTCCGCCCACTAAGGTTGTCTGATTCTGGCAGTCTTGTTGTGCCCCACACTAATCTACACTCCATGGGTGACAGGGCCTTCAGCTGTATAGCGCCCAGACTCTGGAATGACCTACCGAAATTAATCAGGTCAGCTGACTCCATGAATTCTTTTAAAAAACAACTCAAAACTCATTTGTTCAGGAAGGCTTTTAGCTCTATTTGACTTTACTACTCTTCTCTCAGTTTACCTTTATGTCAAGATGCTCATGTAACCCATGTGTGTGTGCTAGACCATCAATTATGTTGTCTGTTAGGCTTTTTTTTTCTCTGAATTTACTGTCTTAATCTTCTTTATTTAGTTATCTGGTTTGTACAATGCTATATACTGTATACCCTGTCGTTCTATCTTAAACTCTGTGAAGTGCCTTGAGCATGGGAAAGGTGCTATATAAATAAAATGTATCATTATTATTATTATTATTATTATTATAACAGTATGTCTAAAACATTCCAGAGTGACTGAACTTGAGTATGTTTGTGTGGGTGTGTGTGCTCTCAATGGACTTGCATCTCTTGTGCAAAGTGCTACCTGGGTTGTCTCCATCTCTCTATGACTATAATGTCTTAAGCCAGTTGTCACACACACGCACTTAGGAGGCAATCAACAAGCCAGGAGGTGAGAAATATAAAATACCTCCAGTACTTCCGGGTTCTCAAGTTGGCGACGGATCGTCACGTCCTCCTCTGACTCCCAAAGACAATGCTACTTCCAGCACCCTCGTCATGATGTCACTTCTGGTTCCACTCTGATGACATCACTTCCAACTCCACATCACTTCCGGGTTCCAAAGGTGACATCACTTCCGTCTAACAGCCATGACGTCATCTCCTGCCAACTCACTTTCGTCCGCCATATTTTTTCTGTATAAAAACGCCATTCTTGCATACAGTATGTGCTTTGTCAATTACTATACAGTATTATGATCACGATTTCTGTTTCTTTTTTATTATTGCCCTTTGGGCATTATACAGGGACGGTCCCCAACTCTTTTTTGACGTGCTGGAGTCTTATAATTCATCACACAGTTTAGCAAAGCGATAAACAGAAAGATGACCTTAGAACAGGGGTGTCAAACTCCGGGCCTGGAAGGCCGCAGTGGCTACAGGTTTTCATTCTAACCCTTTTCCTAATCAGTGAGTAGTTTTCACTGCTAATTAACTCCTTTTCCTCTCATTTTAATAGCCCTGTTTTTAAGGATTCAGTCCTCTGAATTGATTTGTTTCTTCATTAAATGGCAGCCAAACTGAAATGAGACATGAAACGAGCCAACAGATGACCAGCTAAACTGGGATTTCAAACTCCAACCAATTTCACTCCAACCAGTCTCTTAAGGAGAAGCTGATTCTTGCTGTTAATTAAGCCCGTTATTTAATTCAATGGCTTCTTGCTGCTCTCATTCTGCCACAGCAGACATTTCCAAATCTGTTGATTTTTCTGTTTTTTCTGTCATATGGTGGCTTGTTTGATGTCTCATTATTGTTTGGCTACTAATTAAGGAAAAAGAGACAATTATGGGACCTGAGTCAAGTTAATGAAAACTAAAGCAAAAGAAGTTAATTAGTAGTAAAAACGGCTCACTAATGAAGAAGATGGTTAGAATGAAAACATGCAGCCACTGCGACCCTTGAGGACTGGAGTTCGACACCTGTGCCTTAGAAGGATGCTCTAAGAAACAGAAATGTGCTCTTACCTCAATCACCACATTCAATATCCATCAGTCTTTCTAGCAAATATAAAAAATTTTTGAAGAGTTCTATAATCACAAGATGAAACCTATGGTGACACAATTTAAAAATGACCTGTGACTCGTTCAAGACCACCAGTGGACATGTGGATAGTGTGGAAACTTCACATGAACTTGATTGCACTAGGTTCTTTGAACTATGATGTGAAACATTTCTTTCCATTTTCATGTTGTCATAAGAATACCCTTAGGATAATATATTTTGAGAAGTAGGTGAATAAACTTGGTATGTTTTTATTCTACATCATAAGAAAGATTGAAATAGCCTCACTCATAGGTCTTGCTCCAATTTGTGTGAAATCCGGTGTAAGCAAAATTGACAGGTGAACAATAAATAATCACATAGTACCAAAGACAAAAGTACTAGGGAATCATTAGTTTCAGATAAGATCTCGTTGGATAACAGTAAAAGCATGGGCACTAAAGCAATGTGAAAGTAGAACAGAGCATAGATGAAATTCCACAATGTCCTGCATGTGATATGTTGGACAAGGCTGGTCATGTTTGACATTGCTGGTCTTGACATTATATTGACACTCCGAAATTGATGGTAGCAGGCTGTGGTTGGGTGTTGGTCTTTTAGGAAAATAGCACCAAGAACAGATGTGTACAGGATCCACTTTAAGTACTTTATTGCAGCAAAACTACTTCTAACAAACATGGGAGGTGTTTATCTATTTCAGACATTAGTAACCCTATATAAATACACACTCTATACTCTGGCAGAACCCCACTTCAGCATTTTGCCCAGCTTTCATGTCATTTTCATGTGTGAATGCAGTGCTAATCACAATTTGGGTGCAATTACTTTGTTGTGACATGGCTTGTGTAGATCAGAATACATTACTCGTCACTTCATCACAAGAAAAATGTTGAGTTCCACAGAAGGCTACAAAGGAGAGACAACCATATTGTTAGTTATTAGAAGTTTTGAAAAAGTTCCACAAATTCTGAATAAGAAGCAGCGTTAAGAAGAAATAAGAATGAAGTCAATGGTAGTGAAAAAGAATATGTAAATTTGCTCAGCCTGATTCTGCATAATGTTTTATTCACCGTCACGATGGAGCTTTTATGCAAAGTCACATTCCTTGTGTCAATTCAGCCAAAACTGGTGTGTATATCGGGGCATATAGAGGTGCTAAAGTGTATTTCAGGTTTCCTACCATCTGTGACTGCATTATACCATATTCTGTATGGAGCTTTTAGTGAATGGAGAGTGTCCTTCTTGATTGTTTGTCATAAAATGTGTGTGTTCTTATTCTGTCTCACCTCCACACCCATACCTGACTGACTAAAAGGCCTGCTTTGTGTTTAGGTCTTGGTATAAGAAACACGTACACCTTCTTGGAATATATATTAACAAGACCACCTGTTAAATATTGAAATCATGTTTGTGTTGTTTAATTAATATACCTATCACTCTTTAATCAGTTATTTTTAAATACGAAAAGGGCAAAGCATTTTTTAATCAGAGTTTTGCAAAATACAGATAAACAGGCTGATAATGAGTGGTTAAGAAGATTCATATTGATGTTGAGAAGTGCTCACATTTAAATTAAAGAAAAAGAAGCTGATGATGATAACATATTTCACCCTCATTAGGAGGCTGTCTGACGAAAAGCTACCACTGAGCCAAGGTGATTATACCTTGGCTTCCCGCTACCTACAACTCCATTAAAATTGCCTCATTACTGTACACAGAAATAACTAAGCTACCCAGAACATTGGCCTAATGAGGACAGAATAAACGTGAGCAACATGACTGCATTTTCCCAATAGAACAGCTACTTAGAAATTACTGATTTTTTATATTTCCCCCTGTAGGTGCAAAAGACACAGTTTCTTACATACCCTGAGGCTGGCAGGAAACTTCGTATAAACTATATATTAAATCCAAGAGTATTAGTTGTCCAAACCTGGATAGTGTTGACTTGAATTTATTTGGGGAAACACTGTAAGGCTCCATAAACAGTGTCATATATAGAATTCTCATGCTACTGCTATATACAGCAGCACCCAGAATTTGTCTCTTTCTTTCATTCTTATCTGAAATTGTGCCCCTTGAATTGTACTCTTATCTCTCCAGGGAAAGTGTCTGCCGTAGACATTTGTCATTGCTACCAGCTGCATGAACAGAGATTAATGTGCTGATTTTATCAGAGCCTTTTACCTTAAAGTCATCCTTCCAACAGCCTACAGTTTGACTTCTGGTAAATGTACTGTAATATTCATTTAAATAATTAAATGTTATCTGTACTTGAAACAATGAAAAAACAGAACATTTGTAGTCCTTTTCCACTAGAGTAAAAATGCAATATGAATCAATACTAAAATGGTGTTTAAAGCACTGGGGGTGGGCCTGGATCTTAACAGAACTATACAGAACATTGTTTGTACTATAACTTATAAAACAACAGTATGGTTTTCAGATTCAGTTTAAAAATGTAAGAGTTATAGCACTGGGTGAATGCTGCATATAAAATTATTTAACATAGGTAATTATGCAATTAGAATAATTTTGAAGCTAACAAAGTATGATATCTGTATCTTGAATTTTATTTTAACAGCAATAGAGGTAAAAATGTAAATTAATTAATTTAAATTGGACGGTTGGGAAACAAAGTCATAGAGGCGAGATTGCGTTGGTTTGGACATGTGCAGAGGAGAGTGTAGGCTGAGTATATTGGGAGAAGGATGCTAAGGATAGAGCTGCCAGGCAAGAGGAAAACAGGAAGGCCTAAGAGAAGGTTTATGGATGTGGTGAGAGAGGACATGGAGGTGATGGGTGTGACTGAACAAGATGCAGAGGACAGAAAGATATGGAAAAAGATGATCCACTGTGGCAACCCCTAACGGGAGCAGCAGAAAGAAGAGGAAGAAGAAGAGGTAAAAATTTAAATATGATGACACATCAAGTGGGAGGGAAGCCACATATTATTGAAGAGATTTGGAATATAAGACAATATGTTACAGAACTCAAAAAAGAATGTAATGTCAACTAACAACAAATAACGGTTAGATGGGCAAGTCATAGTATTCGGTGACTTTAATGATCAAAAACTGTAAGTAAAAATTTAATTTCAGTAATACACATTTTGAATATAGGCCTATGTGACAAAGCTGCCACACTGGCCTGTCCAGTATAATTTTTTTTTTGTTTTCCCTCTCAGAAACACTATGCTGGCACTGATATTAGCGTTCACCTTTTTGAGAAACCCATTTCACTTTCACATGTTCACAGTTATTCATTTACTAGTTACAAATGTTATTCTGGAATTTCTTCACGGGTTTTGGTGAGCTGATGTGCTGTAAGAAGTCACAGGTCAGAGTTACATCAAAACTTAAAAATCTGGTAACTAAATTACCTTAGAATTCTTCCACTGATAGATGCAATGTAGAATGGTTTTCAAGTGAAATATTCCAATAGGAGGCCTATATTTACTATAGAGTATCAGATGACTGATAGCTGTAAAATCTCTGACATATTTTCTGGTGTCCATCCACCTGGACCCGCCTCGTCCTGTCGGAAGGTCATATGACCAGAAGTTCCACAATTTTGAAAACAGTTCAAACCCCTTTTTGAAAACACATTATTGCAATGTTTGCTTGTTTTTCTTTGCACTGTTGCATTTCAGTTATGAGGGGTCACCAGGTGGTGCCTCAATTCTTTATAGTGGTCTGTCTAATCTCTTTATATATATGCACAGATATACAGTGTATACAATATAGATAGAAATGTTTTTATTCATCTCATTCTTTGCTGAGTCAATATGGCTTGGGGCCATAATAAAACTAATAAAGAAATGCTTGATTAACTTCAAGGTAATCATCATACCACCATCACAAATTATACAGAGCTGTTTCTCTGTCAATAGATCATACTGCAGTATTTCTTACTTCTCAATCCAATCCTAGGCTTGCCATTCGTTTTGAGCAAGACTGGAAGTTAAATATCAAAAACCTCTCTTAATAGTATGAATCATCAAACCAAATTTCAAGTCTGTGGCTTGAAAATCAAACAAACAGATATTGTGTTATACAATAAATATACAGTATATATGATATATGCTGGTCTAAGAGGCAGTATTCCAAAGAAAAATCCACAGCTAAAATGATAAATAAAAAGAAATGGTTAAAATGTGCAAAATAATATAGACAATGGATGGAAGATGACTGTATTATGGTCAGCATTCTGGAATCATCTTTTCTCTATTAAAGATTATATTGCTTTTTGGCATGTATTTGTGGAAGAAGCCAACTGAGGACCAGTAAGGTGTTTGTTTCTCAAGTTAAATACCTAATGGCCTTATCCCCTTATTCATCTGGGCCTTCCCCATCTTTTTCTATCCTGGTTAGAACCAGCTTGTCCTCTTCTCTCAATATAGTAATAGACACCTTTGTGTGAAATCTTCAGTTTCTTGGCAATCTGTCACATGGAATAGCCTTCCGTCAGCAAAAAAAAAAAACAAAACAATGGACTGACATGTTTCTTGAAAATCTTTTATTTTGGCCATTTTTGACCCCAGAACTGGACTGAATGCCAGTACATTGCAAACTAAATAAACAGAAATCAATAGTGCTAATACAATTACAAAGATTTCTCTAATAACCAATTAGCATTTTAAATAACTAGTTAGGGATAAGCTAAGGGAATTGACCATTAGAACACTGAAAGAATGGCTGCTAAAATGGGGATTTGCAGTAATATGTGAATAATACATTTAAAATCAGTCATTTTAAGCTGTACTAATAGCCATTAGCAATGCTAGTAATGTCTTGGCTTTACTTTTAAATCAATTTAATATCTTTATAAAAACAGGTGTCAGTTTCAATTGATCAAAGACATTAAAATGTCTGGGTGCATCCAAACATTTGACTGGTACTATGTATATATCTTAGATACACTTTGATAGTACTGGGTTGGGCCCTCTTTTTGCCTTCAGAACTGCCATAATTCTTCATGGTATAGATTCAATCAGGTGCTGGAAACATTCCTTGAGGATTTTGGTCAGTATCGACATGATAGCATCATGTAGTTGCTGCAGATTTGTCGGCTGCACATCCATGATGCAAATCACCCATTATACCACATCCCAAATGTGCTCTTTTGGATTGAGATCTGGTGACTGTGGAGGCTATTTGAGTATAGTGAACTCATTGCCATGTTCACGAAACTAGTCTGAGATGATTTGAGCCATCAGAAGATGGGTAAACTGCGGTCAAAAAGGATGGACATGGTCAGCAACAATACTCAGGCAGGCTGTGGCATGTACGGTAAATGATGCTCAGTTAGTACTGAAGGGCCCAAATGTGCTAAGGAAATATCCCCGCACACATTACACCACCACCGCCAGCCCGAACCATTGATACAAGGCAGGATGGATCCATGCTTTCATGTTTTTGATGCCAAATTCTAACCCTACCATCCAAATGTGTCAGTAGAAATCGAGATTCATCAGACCAGGCAACATTTTTCCAATCTTCTGTTGTTCAATTTTTGTGAGCCCATGTGAATTGTAGCCTCAGTTGCCTGTTCTTAGCTGACACGAGTTGCACCTAGTGTGGTCTCCTGCTTGGTGTAGAATATCTGCAATTATTTTAATTTTATTATATTTTTATTATTTAGAAATTTAATTTGGCAGATCATGGCAGCTACAGACTAGTGACCTTGTTGCAGATATACAGTACACATCTTGTATGAAACAAAGGCCAGCTGCTTCTTTTGCACAACCATGCGGAGAGAAAACATTCAATATTTTAAAGTTTTGTAGGGGAAACTGCATGTATATGTCACAACTAAGATTCTGATAACCACAGTATTTAAGTGACTACGCCAACTAGTGAATTAATTAGGTCCCAAGGCCTTCCCTAAATTATTCCTTAGCAACTGTTCAACCCATGCATATAACAATCCAATTTAATGAATGGAATTCATAATATTTATTAGTCAGCACAAAACAATCAAAACACCCCTGATAAAGTAATAAATGGCAACTATCTTAGGTGTTCAGAAACGTCCTCTGCTGTTGACCCTGCTATCTTGGTCTTCTGGCTGATGTATCTAATTTCTGTTAGAAGGAACCACAACAATCAACAATCAGATGACACTTTACTAGATGTATTAGCAAATATTCTAGAATGAACAGAGTCGGTACACAGAGACTTTCACAAAACTCACATTTGGGAAGATTTGTGGCAAATTAAATGTCATGTAAATAGGAAATAAAAATGTCAGATGTAATTACATAGTCAAAGACCTGGAGCTAGAAAGTTTGACTTATGAGAAAGAGTAGGTTGATCACTCTTCCCAAGAAGAACATGCACAGAAATAATTAAAAATGCTTGAATAATATATGGAGTGCAGGTTAAAGAGGTTTTATTTCAGATGTACAGTATAATAAGCATAATAAGAACAGTATGTGATTATTCTCTACAGACGTAATGCCACTATTGCACAGTATAAGATATTATTGAAGATTCAAGGAGGTGAGTCGTTTCATCATATGCAAACTTAAAGAAGTGATAGGATAACAGTTTCAAATTATGGAGAGGGGGTGTTACTTACTACTCTAAAATCTAATCTTCATTAAGAACAAAGTCAAAGTTTATTAAGGGTTTATTCAGGCCAATTGCTTGTAAGAGTCAAACATTTATAGATACATATTACTGCAATTGAAAGTAGCATCTTACAAGCATTTTGGAATTTTTTTAATGGTGAATTATGTCTAAAGGCTTGTCCTCATGAAAGTTTTCTTGCTGACCTCAAGAACATTTTTGATACTTTGTGCACGCCCCAATGCTTGCAGAATGCCAAGTTTATAAAAAATTTTCTATAGTATAACAATTACTTTCCTAAGCTAGGGCCTTACTGGTTTTTGGTCAGCATCTTATTTCACTCTTGCGTCCAATAGAAACAAACATCTTTGTCTGTGTATTTTAACAACAATGGATGCAAGGCAGTGGCTGTCCACTGGAAGAAACACAGGCATACACCCTAATCTTACTCTTACTCACCCTGGAGTAATTTGGTGTCCATGAATCAAAAATTAAGCCTGTGAGGTGAAACCAGAGCCTCTGAATTTAACTAGTGAAGACAGTGAGAAAACACAAAATGTACAGGAAGGAGCGGCAACAAATTATCAAACCACGGACCAAGTGTTATAAGACAGCATTGGTGCAGCAATTTGTTTTATTATAGAAAAACTTTTGGGGACACCATCTCTTTAAAATATAAACCCCTTTTCTAAAATGTGCAGATTTGCTTTTGATATGAACCCACAGTATAATATCTCATTCTCTTTCCACTGACCTGCACTTATTCTATGTGCTCCTGCAAGTATACAGCTCACACTTTATTCTGTTTCTTATTACTGTATCAATTGTATGCAGCCCACGTTTTACTCTCTGTTGTGCTCTATTGGAGCATCCTCCTCACCCACTGACATAACTAACACACTTAGTCCAGAAGCAGTGGAGTAAGAAGACATGCAAGCTAGAGAAGCAGACAGTTAATTCAATTTAACACTATATGCTCATACAACAGTGGTCAAGTGTGTTTAGTGTCGATGTCTGTTTGAACCTCTTCATGATTGCTGTAAATAGTAAAATATCTGAAGGGTGGCACGGTGGTACAGTGGTAGCGCTGCTGCCTCGTAGTAAGGAGACCTGGGTTCGCTTCCTGGGTCTTCCCTGCGTGGAGTTTGCATGTTCTCCCCGTGTCTCCATGGGTTTCCTCCGGGTGCTCCAGTTTCCTCCCACAGTCCAAAGACATGCAGGTTAGGTGCATTGGCGATCCTAAATTGTCCCTAGTGTGTGCTTGGTGTGTGTGTGTGTGCGCGCGCCCTGCTCAGAGATTTGCTCCTGCCCTGCACCCTGTGTTGGATGGTATTGGCTCCAGCAGACCCTCGTGACCTTGTGTTAGGATATAGCGGGTTGGATAACAGATGGATGAATGGATACCTGAATAGGTATCGAAGCCTACGGACTACCTGATAAGGAGCACATGGCTTGGAGGTCCAAAAAGGCTAAAAAGGGAAGAGACTGACCATACCTAAAAGGATGAAAGTGCAATAGCCTGGAAAGGAAGAAGCATGGTCAGCAACCAGAGAGAAAGTTGAATATTTCTGCTTCAGAACACATCAGGTGAACCTGGGTTCATTTTTGAAGAAGGTGAAATGACTTAATAAAATAGAGGCTCCTGTTCCTCTTTATAGAGAATTTGTGAGCGTGCCTGACATGCCTGTGTGAGGAGACAGTGGGTCATAGAAGTTTCCCTGGATTAAGGGTATGGCTTTGTGTAACCCTTGTGATAACAAATATTAAGGATAAACAGTACTTCTACTGGTAGACATTTAAATGACTTTTTTCATTCTCTGCAAATTCTCTGTAATCAATGAGTGTTGTGGTGCAAGATTTTGTAAATAGCTGATTTATTTGTTGTGTGAATTTTTCAGTATTTGCAACAATTTTATTTTCATGCTTACCTTTGCTTCTGTTGGTGTGCTCTGTACTTGCAGTTGTGGCTGGTAAGAAGTAGTGTTGGTCACTCATGCACCGGATCGTTTATTAATTTTTTTCTTTTCACTGCCTCTTTAGGGATCAGTGCCACATATTATAATTACACCATCTCAGAACAGGAAAAGGGTCTTCATGCGTGGTACAACCCTATGTGCCAAAAATAAAGCAAATTAAAATGTGACAATCCACACAATACAGCCTAGCAGTACTTGTTGGTCAGTGTTCCAGGTGGCTGAAGTCATTGCTTTGCTGTTCTGCATCTTCAGTGTTGTGTGTATGTGTGTGTATGGTAGACAACACCCTGATCAGTTCATCGTCTGTGCTTAAACAGGTAAATTGTGTTTGTCTATTTCCTTATCCCTGATAACTTCTATTTGTAATACTGTAATACCCTGGGCTTACGCATTTGGCTTATTATATTTTTAGGCACTGAATTCCATGCCTCTTATTAAAGTCTTATAGAAACAAAATGGCTCAAAAATATAGTGACTTATCTCTGATATCTAATGCTGGCAGGCAGCATGTACAATCTAATATAGCTTTCTTGTTTTTCTGTTCAGCTTTCTCTAAAGTAACCATAAAGACATGCATACAGGCAATTAATACACTGCAGATGTAAAAATTAAAGTTCTGAGCAGTAACATAGAAGAGCAGCCAAAATAAAATGAGCAAAGTTCATTATGTTACAATCAATGCACTCTCCTTCAGTCCATGTCTATTCTCCATATACATTACTTCATTTTTCCAAATTCATCCTTTTTTCTGTTGTCTGATTTTTTTTACGTTTAAAATATAAAGGTTAGTGCTGTGCCTGGAATTTTGACTGTATGACTTTCTTGATTTTCCATGACAGTCAACCATTCCTGCACAGATTATTTTACTGTCCTAATATATTGTGAGTTAGAACAAAATCTGACAGTTTCAGCTTAAGTTTAAACAGTTAATGTTGCTATTTTACAAGTTGAATATACTAAAGTCCATTTCACACTGTTTTTTCTTTCATTTGCATTCATTTTGTAATGCTGTGTGTTCTTTTCTGTTCAAGTTCTGCTTAAGCCTTCTGAAGTATGCAATCTTACTCTTATGAAATTTGTTTACAGAATCAAAGGTTCATACAGAGCTTTTAAATATGTTGACATTCACAAGTCTTTTAATAATAATAATAATTCTTTGCATTTATATAGCGCTTTTCTCACTACTCAAAGCGCTCAGCAATTGCAGGTTAAGGGCCTTGCTCAAGGGCCCAACAGAGCAAAGTCCCTATTGGCATTTACGGGATTTGAACCGGCAACCTTCCGATTGCAAGTGCAGATCTCTAGCCTCAGAGCCACCACTCCACCTTTTTCCAGATGAAAGAGTGTTCATTTGAATTGGTGAAAGAACTTTAAAAAAGTGTAATGCATCAACCTTGTGACATTATTCTAGCATAAGCTGGGGTGCAACACCAAGGCAAAGAAATAAAATATTTATGTTTCTGCTAATAATGAAGTAATACAAGCTACAGGATTAATGTTGACACTAGTTAAGTAATCAGCATATGCAGTAATAAATCCAGCACTCCATTGATTAATTTTCTGAGCTCACTTTCTTCATTACAGCACCACAGAAAAGTGCACCACATCAGCTGGTGCTTGCTGACACCTTTCAGAGGTTATGCACACTCTCACACTGATTAATATAACATCATTTGGGATGTACATCAATGCCAAAATAATTTGGAAAAAATAACAAGGATAACAGGGAAACCTAACACGAACAATGACCAGGCTGGGGATAGAACTCTGGTCCCTGGAGTTATGAAAAACACTCACTACCAACTAAGCCACCATGCTATTCAAACCCTGCAATATATGGCAATTATTTTAAAAATTCATTAATTAAAAAATGTAAGCAACATAAGAGACAAAAAACACCATACTGTATGTGTGAGTAAGTGGAGTAATAGTAGCCATGCACTTAAATATACAAGATAAGAAGGCACCCTTAGTTTGAACACAGATATATAAGGTTATGCTGGAAATAAAGACTCATTAAATATTTTTTTCTCTTAATGCAAATAATCTAGTACAAGTAGGAGGAAAAAATGCACTTCAGAATTTAATTAATCACCTCATGCCTCCTACTGTCTCTGCCCCATATTGGTCCTATCAAGTCTAAAATACTTTCACCCACTGAGATTTTCAAATGAATATCAATCTGTGAAGTCATGTGGTAACCCTGGCAACGCAACACAGTCAGAGCATTTCTCTCCTTCAGTCTTTTTAATCTAAAGTCTATAATCACTAAGTCAGTAATTACTCAGGAAAACCTAACCTTTAGAAAAATTCATACAACTTCAGTAAAAATGTTTTGTATCTCTGTTAATTAACTAGTGGAGAAACTCCTCCTAATGTGCAAATGCCTGCTGAAATCATAACACAGCAGGCGGGTTCAAGTGAATTTTCTCAGCTGAAACAGGGTTCTCACAATGTAGATAATTCATTCACTTTCTGCTGCTTAATCTAATAATGGCTGGGGTGGAGTGGGCACTGCTCAAAAAGACACCATGAATATTTCAATGTGTTATTACATTTAAAAATTATTTATTAATTCTTGTTAATTGAAATACTTTTGTCACACTTCCACATTTCATGTACATTAGATGTCCAATGTGCATTCACCCTTACTAAATTGTTGATGTTCAGACCTAAATCAAGACAAATCAATTCAAACATTTTCATCTTTACGAAATCTAATAACCAACAATGTGTAAGATACAATGAAATGTACTTATTTTTGGGAGAATAAAAATCAGTACTTAACAATGCACATTCTTTAACTAATGCAGTCATTGATAAATTGTGGAGAATTGTTATAAGCAACCATGGATAAGTTTTGCAAAATGCAACCCACTGCTGTTGTTGTAATGTGGTTCAAATATTTTCACCTGGGAGTGCGTATGATGATTCTGCATTAATAGGGTGCATTGACAAGGGGGATGAGACACAGTATAGGAGTCAGGTGGAGAACTTGGAGTAAAGAGAATTTTAACATCAGCAAAACCAAGGAACTGATTATTAACTTTTGCCACATCAAGGAGCCACTAGACTTGGTCTCTATTCAGGGAGTGACGGAGGAGGTGGTGTACTGCTACATATACCTAGGGGTCCACCATAGTGACAGGCTGGACTGGTGGGGTAACATAAAGGAACTATATAAGAAAGGGCAGAGCAGACTCTTTTTCTTAAAAAAACTGTGTTCCTTTAACATGTGTAGTAACATCGTTCACATGTTCTGTAAATCTGTGTTGGCGACTGCGGTTTCTGCACTGTGGTGTGCTGGGCCGGTAAAATCACTTCAAGAGAGGCCAAGCTGACTGATAAAGCAGGCTTAGTTATGGGGAGCACTTTCAAACAGCTGGAGGAAGCAGTAGTGGAATGAAGACCATTAGGAACAATGCTATGCCTCCTTTTCCTGACACACTAGCATTAAGTACTGTCAGCAAAGTGTGTCAAGAAATGCAACTAAGGCTCATTTGTAACTTTGGCAATATGACTTAATAATGTCTCACTTTGACTGCTGTCTTATTACTAACCATGTCAGAAGTTCATTATCACATTTTTTTTCCCTTTTTTTGTAATTCTTTCTTTCTTTGAGGGGTTGTTTTTGTTAAGTTATAATACTTCTTGAACTTCTGAGAAAAGATAAACATTCCCCTTGTAACAAATAAAGTACTATCTATGAATGCACCTGAATAAAAACGTAGAATGTGCATTATTGCTCATGTGGGCTCTGCAGAATTGATCAGAATCCTCTTTTTTTATAACAGAGGCATTTCTCATTTGACTTTATTAGTTCAGGCTGCTGCATTTTTATTCTCCATGTGGAGGACAGGAACTGAGTTCACATTCAGGGTACCCAAATAGAAAGCTGGTTACACATACATAACTTAAATAAAACAGAGTATTAGTTTGCAGTGAAAACATGTGACGAATAATAGTTTTGATTTTTAAAAGTAAGTTTATTGTTGTTTTAATTATCATTATTTAAAAGGTGGATTTAAAATGTTTCTGTTTATCCACTTAAAAAAAATTCAAATGATTCTTTCATGGGAGCTTATGCCTCATTCAGGGACGTTAAGTCCATATACAAACTTGTGTTTTTTTTTTTTTGTTGTTTGTACCATCCCATTTTGAAGCAGACACAAACAATGTACAATGTCTATAAGAATTTTACACCCCACAATTCAGGAAAAACAGTTGGTGACTAATTATTGGTACTTGCTGTAAATTTACCTCTATTTTGTATATCCCATGTCACCATGAAATAAAAAGTATGAGCACTCTATTCAGCATTGTGGCCAAAGGCTAAATTGTAGCCTTTGTAAGTTTTCATAATTTGTTGTCATACAACATTGAATAACGATGGATTTATTTTGGCTTTTTTGACATGTTTTTAACCATAGTGACTGCAAATGTGAAGAAACTGTTTATATGTCTAGCAGTTCTTGCTTTTAGTGACCAGTAACATTTCCTCAATGGTAATAACTGAAATAGAATTTTGACAGATTATTGCAGTCTTTGATTATATATCCATTATGTTTCCAGAAACGTGATTTATACAAGACTTTAATGGAGTCTAGTTTCAGGCCAACAAGCTTTCCTGCTGCCCAAATAAAATGCTGCAGTTTATGTTTCAGTGAGAAGATGCTTTGCCATCCCAGACTGTTATGGAGGAGTAAGGATGCTTTCAAATAGCAGATCTATAAAAATGAACGAGCACTGACTGGTACAGTTTAAACTTTTTAAATTGACAGAGAAAAAACATATACAGCTAAGCTTTTTTGATGATAAAGCAGTTACATTTTTATCCCAGATCAGACTGTTAGTGACAGTTGTGCCAAGAAATTTTAATGATTCTACCCTGTTCACAGTTACATCCACAATAACTAGGGGTGTAGGAGATAAGGAGTGTCTCCTAAACTCCACAATAATTTTCACTACTTTTACGGAATTCAAGTTAAGACATTTGAGGGTGTACCAACTGACAACTGATCCACCCCTCTCTTTTATGGCACTTCATCCCCTAATCCAATCAGGGTGTTGTTTTCAGCAAACTTTAGCATTTTAGCAGATGGATCACTTTAGCTACAGGCATTGGTATAGAGAGAGAAAAGGATAAAACACAGATTATAGCCCTGACGGGACACTGGCTGATATTCTGTCTGAAATCTGTTCTTTAAAAAGTCAGAGATCTGGAGACATGTGGCACAGTCCACATTTACCCTGAGATATTTGTTTATGGAGAAGCTCTGATATGGGCATACTGAACTGAAATCCACAAATAAGATCCTGGCATAAGTATCTGAGGATTCTAAATGCTGCACGATGTAGGGGAGACCCATGTTTACTGCATTCTCAGCTGACCTGTTGGCATGTTAAGCAAACTGCAGTGGGTCAAGGACAGAATATGTGACAGATATGAGATGCTAATGAATTTACACAGACTGTTACAAACTCAGATCAAATACATGTTTTTAGATATCCATTTGAAAATGAAACACACGTTTCTTGAAGAATTTCTTTTCATTCGGTTTTATTCTTTTATAAAAGCCAAATTGTTTTGTTACTGTGAATGTGAAGTACAAATATCATTTTCATATTAAGACATGGAATATAAAATAAACATTTTCACAAAAGGTATGAAGAAACAAGTGTACTTTTATTCAAGAATAAAACTGAATTGAAAAAACATTCAAAAAAGTGTTGCTAAATGTGTACAGGCTGGGAAGACCAAATATTGTTTCCAAATAAAGACATTTTCATACATGTGTGTATTTGTGTGTTTCACATTTAAGCAGTCATATTGGATATAATACATACATTTCTGCTGAGTAATAGTCTGTGTAGGTTTGTTAGATGCAAAAGTTAATGCTAAACAGCATTAGCTATCAGTGGGCTGTTCACTGGTAAGGACATTTATTAAGGACACAAGGATTTTCCTCTCATAAGTTGAAAAAATAGGGCGATCAAGAGAAACAAAATTTGGTGGGGGTTTTAGTGTTAAAGAAAATTTGATGGTGCAGAGAGAAAGAAGAGATTATATCTGAAAATAAATGCATTTGTATTTTCCCAGATTTCTCCCCTTCAACAATTACTAAATGAGATGTATTCTACAGAATTAAACAGCATTTACGCAAAGCTAAAATCAGATATAGTCTCTTTTTTCCAGCCAAATTGAAGAGTTTTCTAAATTCTACATCTTTAGTTCTCCTGAAGAAGCGAAAAAAGGGCAAAAAAGAGTGGTACTGACATCATGATGTGAACATAAATCGTGTTGTGTCCTGGTAATGCAAAGAAGATTCTGTTGCTATTTGGTCTGAAATGGAACATCTGTTGTAACTATACTTTGTATTTCCTTTTTACAGTTGCTATGCTGAAACTTATTCCGTTAAATATATATATATATTGGTAACCATTATTTTTTTTTTTTGTTTTACTTCCTAAGGGGACTGTTTATCATCATACCCTAGGTATATTGCATCTGGACTGTACTGTTATAAGGTATCTCAATTTTTTTTTTTTTTTTACTTTTTTTTCTCCCAAAGGGGTCTTTTTAACATCATATCCTAGGAGTATTGTACTTGGACTGTACTATCATAGGATATCCAATGTACTCCACCTCTGGGGATTTATTTTGTTTTGGATGTGCTCTGTCGCTGAGGACTAGGATTTCATCAAGTGTGGTCTAACCTCACTTGTGGAGGCAAACTGGGGATAGCTGGGAGGGTGGGGTTTTGGATGAAGAAATCAAGTTACTTCTAACCCCTAACCCTATCCTTCTAACCCTAACAACCATAAATGAAAACATAATAATAAGCTCCTTGGCCATAATATATGGCAATTATATGAAATCAAGGTTAAAGCTATTCTATGAAAGATTACAAAATGTCTCAAAAGTTCAGAAGCAGTGTCTCTCTGACCAAACACTGTTACTTTGTTAGCTGGAATGTCAAAGGTCTCAATCACGAGCTAAAGAGAAAAAAAGTATTTTCTCACCTAACAGGTCTAAATGCCAAAATAGTAATTTTACAGAAAACTCACTTAATAAGTATGGAGCAGATTTGGTTACAAAAAAGTAGGATTGACCAAATATTTCACTCCAGCTACATAAAGAAAACAAGGTGTGGGAATGTTAATACATGAAACAATCTCCTATCTATCTGATCCTGAAGGGTGATATGTCATGGTGAAAGGTAATTTATTTAAATCTAAAGTAATTTTGATAAATATCTATACACCTAATGTGGATGATAGAAATTTCATCAAAAATGTATTTACATCAATTCCAAATATGAACACTCATCAAATTACTTTGGCCGCAGACTTTAATTGTGTTTTAAATCCAGACCTGGAAAGGTCTTCAACTACAATGAGTATAACTTTGAATACTGCAAAAATAATTACACAGTTTGCAATGGATCATAACTTATCAGGCTCATGGAGATTTTTAAATCCAAACTCAAGAGCATATTCCTTCTTTTCATCAGTTCATCACAGTTACTCCAGAAATTATTATTTCTTTATGGACAATAATTTATTGCCCACTATCAAATCTTGCAAGTACGATGCTATTGTTATCTCCGACCACGCCCCTCTGATCATGGAACTTAAATCATGCACCACACTCATTTCGTAGCTGGGTCTTAATTCCCTGTTATTAGCTGAGAATTTTATAGAGTTTATCTCCAAGCAAACTGATTATTTTGTAGAGACAAATGCATCCTCAAAGTTCTACAAAAATCTGAAGGCTTTTTTAAGAGGACAGATTATTTCATATCTCTCCCACAAAAATAAATGTTGAAACCAAGAAGTTGTCAGAGTTAACTAGCAAAATCACCAGAATAAATCAAGCATATGCCAAGTATCCAAATAAGGCACTGTATAGGGAAAGACAGGTCCTGCAATCAGAAATTAACCTCTTGAAAACAAAAGAAACTGAACAGCTCGTTTTTTAATTGTGATATTATTACTATGAACATGGAGAGAAGGCTAATAAGATCTTAGCTCAACAAATCCACAAGCAGGAAGTTTGCAATGCAATAACAGAAATTACCAACACAGGTGGAGATAAAATCAATGACCATAAAAAATAGTAAATATTACTATAAGTACTTATATTCTACTCAGAATTACTGGCTGCTATAAACTCACTCCAAAGTGGGAAAGCAATAGGTCCTGACAACTACCCAGTGAAATTTTATTTAAAAATTTCAAGTAAGTTATTTCCACTATTATGAGCAAAATTTATAGTAGCTAGAGACAACAAAACTATACCTCAAACATTTTCGCAAACATCAATTATTGTCTCTCCAAAGAAAAATAACAACTTGTTGCAAAGTGCATCTTATAGACCAATTTCACTTCTGAATAAGGATTGAGAAAGTGCCTCCTTATGTAATACAGTAATCCCTCGATATATCGCGCTTCAACTTTCGCGGTTTCACTCTATCACGGATTTTATATGTAAGCATATCTATACTAATAAAAGGCAAAGCCCTCACTGACTCACTGACTGACTAACTGACTGACTGACTGACTCATCACTAATTCTCCAACTTCCTGTGTAGGTAGAAGGCTGAAATTTGGCAGGCTCATTCCTTACAGCTTACTTACAAAAGTTAGGCAGGTTTCATTTCGAAATTCTACGCGTAATGGTCATAACTGGAACCTGTTTGACTGACTCACTCATCACTAATTCTCCAACTTCCCGTGTAGGTAGAAGGCTGAAATTTGGCAGGCTGATTCCTTACAGCTTACTTACAAAAGTTAGGCAGGTTTCATTTCGAAATTCTATGCGTAATGGTCATAACTGGAACCTGTTTTTTGTCCATATACTCTAATGGAGGAGGCGGAGTCACGTATCGCGTCATCACGTATTACGCCTCCTACGTAATCACGTGAACTGAAAACGAGGAAGAGATTTACAGCACAAGTCAAACACGGGAACGAAGGTAAATGACGTTAATTGTTGACTGTCTTTTAATACTGTGTAATTGTTGAGTGTCTTTTAATACTGTGTAAGCATACATATTAACACATGTGCAATTAAACGTGTGCATTTACGGGGTGATTTCTCAGGCTTAAAAGCTCGCCTTTTATTAAAAAGGTAAATGCAAACTCTTTTCATTCTGAAGGGCACAAACCACGTTAGATTTCAGCCGTTAAACGCGCAAAAATGTCAGTACACCAGATAAATAAGCGCAACATATCAGTTGTATTGTATGCTTACAATACATATAGAAATGTGTTAATCGTTAACTAATATTATGGGATGGTGTTTTTCGACTCGTGCCTTGATTTAAACGATTGAATGTCTTGGTGGGTTTGCGTAGCTTATTGTCAATATCTTTACACCTCTTTTTAAGACTTAATTTAAAAAGGTTTTCTTTTCTTCTTAATTAAAATTTAAAAGCAATACTTCACCGCTGCGAAGCCCCTCTAGTGCTGACGTCCGAGGTTCGATTACCGTAAGCGAGTGCAGTGAGTGTGTACGCCTGATGAGCCAAGAATAAGGGGGAAAGACGTGTCGCGTACTCTTTGCATTATTTGACAGTAAACTATTTTCATCCATTCTATGATCTGCTTCTCACAACTGAAGGCACCGTGGCTGATGTTACCTGACTTGCTGGCCAACCATCAGCGTTACCTGGTAGGTAACCACCCACTCACTTCACTCCCTTACGGGAATCGAACCTCAGATGTCAGCGCTACAGGCGAAGCCCCTAAAATTGCGCCACGGCGTGTGGTTCGTTTATTTGACAGCATGTAGATCGGGGTAATTACATTCACGGCATTCGTAGTCTGATTCACAATCTGATTGTATGGGTGGTTACCTACCAGGTAACGCTTATGGTTAGCCAGCATGTCAGCTCGAAGTGATCACTCGAGTGAAGGCAGCTTCACAAAAAAACAGATCCTTAACAAACTGTTATTGGTATATTTTCCCTCAATTTTAAAAGGTTTTCTTTTCTTCTTAATAAAAATTTAAAAGCAGTACTTCGCCGGTGCGAAGCACGGGGATTTGAGCGACTGACGCATACAGACATATTCATGAGTGCAGGTACTTCAGAAAGAAAGCACCGTGTAAACCTAAACTTTAAATTAAGTTCATAGACCTACAAAAGGTTGCCATTGATTTGAGGCAAGATTGCTTTTCTCATGTACAACTATATGTTGCATTCTTAACAGTAAGCTTGCACAGCTTGGTTATAGTACAACCTGAGTGCTGAACTGACAACGTCGTATGCAAACAGAACTATAACAATTGTAATAAACAAACAAAAAAAAAAAGCGAAGAACCCTTGGATTTAATAAAAAGGCTCCTTCCTTGGTGAAGCAAGGAAAAAGGAAGACCTTATATGGCGTTCGTTTATAAAACAGCGGAAAAGCTGTGTTAAGGCTGCTTCACAAAAAAACAGATCCTTAACAAATTGCTATTGGGATATTTTCCCTCAATTTAAAAAGTTTTTCTTCTTAATAAAAATTTAAAAGCAGTACTTTGCGGGGATTTAGATATAAATATATATATATATATATATATATATATATATATATATATATTTATGTATATACTGTATAGATATAGATGTATATAGAGATATAGATATATATAGATATATATATATATATATGTATGTATGTCTACAGTATATATATATATATATATATATATTTTTATATATATATATATATATATATATATATATATATATATATATATTTATATATATATAAGCTTATAAGTACTGCCTTACTTCTCTTTAAGAAAGGAAGATGTAATGATACTTGATTTAAACGATTCCATGTCTTGGTGGGTTTGCGTAGCTTATTGTCAATATCTTTACACCTGTTTTTAAGACTTATTGACTGAAACGGGCTTTCACAAAAAAAGTTAGGGCTTTGCTACAGGATACACCCTCCACAAGTTAAGCAAGTAAAAATAAAAGTGTATATTTCTGTTTTATTTAAACCTTTTAAGTTTGTATGCATAGCCCCATTTGGCTGTTTTAGTTTTTTTTTTCTTTCTTCAGTAATATTAAATCTCCTTAAAGAAAAACAACATATGCATTTTACTTTTTTTGTATCTCTAGTAATATTTTAGTGTAAAAGGATAACCAGTATTTAAACCTTTTATGTTACTTTATAAAGTTATTTTACACAATGTTGAAAAATTAATAAGAAAGCTACATATTTTGCCAGCTGCTGCTTTAATTTTCAATGAAATGAAAAAAGCTCTCCAAGAGAAAACCTCAATGAAGAAGAAACAGTTTGCACTATCTAAAAAGGAGAAACCCTCATTTATAAAGGTTTGCTGCAGATGACTTGACTGAAAATAAATTAATACTTCCTATGTGTATAATACATATTTATCTATTTTACTTATGCCTTTATTCCAGCAACTTGCAACATCTGAGGTACAATTTGTTACATTACTTTTGTTTTTTGCAGCACAGGCAGGTGAAGTGACTTCCTCAGGGTCACACAGTGGTGTCAGTACCAGGATTTGAACTGACAAGCTCCAGGTTTGCTGAAATATTACTGAAGAAACAAAAAAAACGAAAACAGGCAAATAGGGCTATGCATACAAATGTCCATCCATCCATTATCCAACCCGCTGTATCCTAAATACAGGAGCCAATAAATAGATATGTATATATACAGTATATATATATATATGTGAATGTATGTATGTATGTATATATGTATGTCTATATTTATATGTATATATATATATATATGTAGATATGTAAATTTGTATATGTATATATATATATGTATATGTGGATGTGTATATGTATATACAGTAATCCCTCCTCCATTGCGGGGGTTGCGTTCCAGAGCCACCCGCGAAATAAGAAAATCCGCGAAGTAGAAACCATATGTTTATATGGTTATTTTTATATTGTCATGCTTGGGTCACAGATTTGCGCAGAAACACAGGAGGTTGTAGAGAGACAGGAACGTTATTCAAACACTGCAAACAAACATTTGTCTCTTTTTCAAAAGTTTAAACTGTGCTCCATGACAAGACAGAGATGACAGTTCCGTCTCACAATTAAAAGAATGCAAACATATCTTCCTCTTCAAAGGAGTGCACGTCAGGAGCAAAGCCTGTCAGAAAGAGATAGGAAAGCAAACAAATCAATAGGGCTGTTTGGCTTTTAAGTATGCGAAGCACCGCGGCACAAAGCTGTTGAAGGCGGCAGCTCACACCCCCTCCGTCAGGAGCAGAGAAAGAGAGAGAGAGAGAGACAGAGTTTGTTTTTCAATCAAAAATCAATACGTGCCCTTCGAGCTTTTAAGTATGCGAAGCACCGTGCAGCATGTCGCTTCAGGAAGCAGCTGCACAGAAGGTAGCAACGTGAAGATAATCTTTCAGCATTTTTAGACGAGCATCCGTATAGTCTAGGTGTGCGAACAGCCCCCCTGCTCAATCCCCCTACGTCAGGATCAGAGAAAGTCAGCGCAAGAGAGAGAGAGAGAAAAGTAAGTTGGGTAGCTTCTCAGCCATCTGCCAATAGCGTCCCTTGTATGAAATCAACTGGGCAAACCAACTGAGGAAGCATGTACCAGAAATTAAAAGACCCATTGTCCGCAGAAATCCGCGAACCAGCAAAAAATCTGCGATATATATTTAAATATGCTTACATATAAAATCCGCGATGGAGTGAAGCCGCGAAAGGCGAAGCGCGATATAGCGAGGGATTACTGTATATGTATATGTAGATATGTGTATATGTAGATATGTATATATATGTATATATGTTTATGTATATATATATGTTTACATAACCTCTTTAACACACTACTTCTCCGCTGCGAAGCGCAGGTATTTTGCTAGTTTAAATATATATCGCAGATTTTTTGCTGGTTCGTGGGTTTCAGTGGACAATAGGTTCTTTTAATTTCTGGTACATGCTTCCTCAGTTGGTTTGCCCAGTTGATTTCATACAAGGGACGCTATTGGCAGATGGCTGAGAAGCTACCCAATCAGAGCACGTATTACGTATTAAATAAAACTCCTCAAATATATTGTGAGCAGGCTGGCTGTTTGCACCCCTAGAGGATACGGACGCTCCTCAAAAAACACTGAAAGACTACTTTCACATTGCTCCCATCCTTGCTGGGCTTATTTGTGGCTGCTTTTTTGTGCAATATGCTTCCCGCACGGTGCTTCGCATACTTAAAAGCACAAACAGCACCTATTGATTTTTGATTGTTTGCTTTTCTCTCTCTTCTCTCTTGCTCTGACATTCTCTGCTCCTGATGGAGGGGGTGTGAGCAGGGGGGCTGTTAGCACCCCTAGAGGATACGGACTCTCATCTAAAAAATGATGAAAGACTACCTTCACATTGCTCCCTTCCTTGCTGGGCTAACTTTTAGGTTTAGGTTTAGGTTTCTTTATTTAGTCATGTTTACACAGGAAAACTTGAAATTTTCCTTCTCAGTTGCATCTAATAACAGGTAACAGACAGAATGAAATAAAACAGACAAACAAAGAAAGAAAGGTTAAGGTAAGGTTAAAGTAAGGCAGTTAGATAAAACATATTTATACCAAAAAAAAAAAAAGGTAACAGGATATATATCAAAACCTTAAACATTATCTCCGATATTTCTTATTGAAAAGTCGTATGGCACTAGGAAAAGAAGTTTCTGGAGCGATTTGTGTGGGTTTTCAAAGCAACTATCCTTCCTGATTTACTGAAGTTAAGTTCTACATGTAATGGATGAGCTTTTTTGAGTTTTGGTTTGTCAGACTATCAAACCAGGCAATGAAACTGAAAGTGATCACGGACTGGATCATACTACGATAGAAGGACAACATGAGGTCCTTGTCTACTTTAAATAGTTTGAGTTTATGGAGGAGAAATAAGCGCTGGTTGCATTTAGAAAATAATTTTTTTGTATTTGTATTCCAGTTAAGATTGTTATCTAGGTAAGTTCCTAAGTTTTTATATTCATTCACTATTTCTACCTCCTCTCCCAGAACTACAATAGGTGAACATACAGATTTCTGTCTCTTAAAATCAAATATCATTTCTTTGGTCTTTTTTACATTCAGAGTGAGAGAGTTTTTATTGCACCAGTTTACCATACAATCCACTTGGTTTAGATAGTGGCTTTCATCCTCCCCAGATATGCATCCTATGATCATGGTGTCATCCGCATACTTAATAATGGAGCAGTGGTCATTGTTCTGTCTCAGGTCACTTGTGTACAGAGTAAACAGTAATGGTGATAAGACACACCCCTGTGGACTTCCTGTGTTTGAATGAATGGCTATTGAAAAAGTGTCCTGAACTTTAACTGTCTTTGAACGATTTAAAAAAAAGTTCTGAATCCATAGTGTGATAAATGGGTTTACATTCATACTGTTTAATTTCCCAATCAGTATATGAGGCTGTATAGTATTGAACGCTGAAGAAAAATCCAAAAATAGTGCTCTGACATATGAACCAGGCTGATCAAGAAAGGTATAGAGTTGATGTAAGATAACAAGCAGAGCATCTTCCACACTTCTGTTTGCACAATAAGCAAATTGATTGTTGTCTTGAAAAGACTTTGTCTCTGTCATTAAAATGTTTTTCACCAAGTGTTCAAAGCATTTCATTGGAATAGATGTAAGTGCCACTGGTCTGTAGTCATTTAAACAGCTTGGCCTAGAAACCTTAGATACAGGGGTAATGATTGATTGTTTCCACAGATTAGGTACAATACCACAGGTCAGAGACCAGTTAAAAAGCAAATGAAAAACTGGGGAGAGCTGCTTAGAGCAAGACTTTAAGAGCCGACCTGATATGCCGTCTGGTCCCACTGCACTGTTTGTTTTGGCCTGCCGCAAGCCAAAACTTGCGGCTGCTTTCTCGAGCGATATGCTTCCCGCATGGTGCTTCGCATACTTAAAAGCTCGAACAGCACCTATCGGTTTTTTATTGTTTGCTTTTCTCTCTCTCTCTGACATTCTCTGCTCCTGACGCGCACTCCTTTGAAGAGGAAGATATGGTTGCATTCTTTTAATTGTGAGACAGAACTGTCATCTCTGTCTTGTCATGGAGCACGTTTAAACTTTTGAAAAAGAGACAAATGTTTGTTTGCAGTGTTTGAATAAAGTTCCTGTCTCTACAACCTCCTGTGTTTCTGTGCAAATCTGTGACCCAAGCGTGACAATATAAAAATAATCATATAAACAAATGGGTTTTACTTTGCGGATTTTCACCTTTTGCGGGGGGCTCTGGAACGCAACCCCCGCGATGGAGGAGGGATCACTGTATCTCAAGATCAAACAGGATTTATTAAAGGTAGACACATCATCTAAACTTTGATGGTTGTTTAATGTAATATACTCACCCTTTAAATCTAACACATCAGAGATCTTATTATCTTTAAATGCAGAAAAAGCATTTAACATGGTTGAATGGGGCTACCTATTCACCACATTGTACAAACTTGAGTTTGGCCCAAACATATTTGCATGAATAAAACTACTTTATTCCAATTCAGAAGCCTTTGACTGCATTAACAACATTATTTCAAACTACTTCGAAATAGAATGTGGTACTCAACATGGATGCTCTCTATAAACATTGCTTTTTGCAATCACCCTTGAGCCACTGGCCATTTACTTTTGAAATAAGGGGGATTACCAGAGAAGAACTTGAATAGAAAATATCACTGCAGATGATATGGTACCGTATAGCTATCAAACCCATAAACTTGTATACTAGGGGTCTAATGCATAACGGCATGCATAGAATTCACACCAAACATGTCGTACAGACAAAACTGGAAAAAATTCAGATACAAAACATCATGTGTAAGCCAACTTCCATGCACTTCAGCTCCATAAATCCCGGTCAGCGTGAAAAGTAATGCATGTGCTGTCCCACCCTGACTCCTTCTATAATTTTGCATATTTTAATATGCAATTCAATATAAATATCACCTTCTGTTTGTTGTTTGGTTAAAAGACAAAGGCAAAAGCACATGGAAAAAAAGAATTTAAGCGAATGCAAAGTGGAAGCAAGGAAAAATGTACTATTTACTGTTTGCTTAATCAATGGTATAAACAACAAAAGGAAGTTGATCGAGTGATACAGAGTGGCAGATAAACTTGAAAGTTCAACTTCAGTAAGTCACAGTACCCAAAATAAAAGAGAAGTGGTCAGATGTCAAAGTTGCAATCAAAAGATGAGTTGTTGCCCGCAGTCTGAGTGTCATACGGAAGTGTATTAGGGTACAGAGGAAAGAAACAAAAATACACAGACACAGTGAAAAAAAAGGTCAAAATGTCCACTTTAATCTCGTAGGTTATTTTAAAGTAGAATGTCGTAAACTTAATCTTAAAATCAATGTTTATTAGAGTTTTCTCAGAGCCCATCGTAACTAAAGTAGCATGTTAAATGCCTTGTATTCTATGTGTTCTTCTATGTGCTTGAATCACTACATGCTTCTTAAACAGGCTTTCTCTTACGATAAGAAATAGAAAACATTACATTCATGATATTACAGCTTTCTTTACTACTTAAATACAATAAATAATAAATAAAGATGTATACTTGATATCATGTTCATGATGAAATGCATTAAAGCATGTATTAAACATGGGGGCACAGTGGCAAAGTGGTAATGATGAGCTGTGCCCCGTCCAGAGATTGTTCCTGCCTTCTGCAAGATTCTTGCTGCGATGTGCGTGACCCTCGATGAAATAATTTATTGCAGCAGTTCTGTCTTTTTCAAACAAAACAACCCCCAATTCCTGTCCTTCTCCATGTAACCAATCACCACACAGTAAGATCTGTAATAAATGCAGGCCATCTGTAAGTTTACAACGTTGATTCTTCAGAACTTTTAAGGAATATTGAAATATCTTTGTAGTGCATGTTTAATTATTACATCCATCTGTCCATCCAGGATTGCGCCAGTCCCAGTAAGTATACAGCACGAGGCAGGAACAATCCCTGGACTGGGAGCCACCTCATTGCTACTGCTGTGCCAACATGTGGACACATTAATTATTAACAGTTTACATTATTTAAATGAAGTTAAAAATGTATCTGTATAATGTAATATACATACTTTAATGCATTTCATTCTTAAAAATGATATCAAGAGCTCCAAGAAGATAGTTCTTGGAAATCTAATTCTTTTTAGAAGCCAATCGTCATCATCTGTAAATATGCACTGTCTTCTATTAAATTGAATTGAATTCCTTTATTGTTATTGTATGCTACACTGAGATTCAATTTGCAAATCTTCCATAAACTTACTTTCCTATAAAATGATAAAATAACAATGGTAATAATAATATGATAAAAACAATGAAAAATATACAATATGAAAGCATAACTACAATATACATGTACATATAGTGCAGATAGTGGAAATGGTTCATAAAGTGAAATTACAACTGTAGTGAAAGTTTACAGTGAGGTAATTGCACTTATAAGTATAATTGTTATTATATATTGTGAATTTCCCCTTGGGATTAATAAAGTATCTATCTATCTATCTATCTATCTATCTATCTATCTATCTATCTATCTATCTATCTATCTATCTATCTATCTATCTATCTATCTATCTATCTATCTATCTATCTATCTATCTATCTAAACAGTTCTACCAGGAGCATTTGATGGAATGATTGAGTACGTTTATAGCTCTTGGGATGAAACTGTTTCTAAACCATGAAGTCCCTACAGGAAAGGCTCTGAAACGTTTGCTGAATGGGTGAAATTCAAATAGACTGTGCGCATGGCTGAGGCAGCTTGTGCTATAAATGTTCTCCAGAGCTAGAAGCTTTATTCCGATAATCCTCTGCATTTTCGATACAATCCACCATAGAGCTTTCCAATCAGCTGCTGTACACTCAGATACAGTGGGTTAAAATACTCTGAGTGGTGCACTGAGAGTATCAACAATAAAGCAGCTATGGTATTTGGAATAGTTAGGCCATTTTTGGACCATTATATTGTTATAGGTTGATTACAATCAGATGCCTTAAATTTATAAATTACATGCGGTTAATTTCAGAGTATTTGATAAAGCTATGTCAGGGATGTGCATCTAAAAAAGAAAGGGAAACCACACAGAAACAGTAGCAATGCTTTGACACTGGGTGCAACCAGTTTGCAAAACTGAGCAGAAAACATGCATATGCAATGGATTGTGCTGCCGTGAGAGTGTGCGTGGCTTTACAGCAAGTTTAGTTTTTATACATTGCGATGTGAGCGTGGAAACAGGTGTACGCAACATTTTTATGCATATACACCTTTTATACATGAGGCCCCAGTAGTTCTTAATGCAATACCAGAATTTCAAAAGATATTAGGACTCAAACTTTAATATGAGCAAAAGTGTGCTTTTTTCCAGTGAACTCTCAAGCATACAATATTAGACTGGACACATTCCCATTTAATGTAGCAGATCAGTTTAAACACTTATGGGTAAACATCACAAGAAACTGAGATCTTTTTCAAGAAATTTTTCTATTAGAATGGAGAAAATAAAACAGTATGTGAATAGATGGTCTTCCCTCCATCTTACATTAGAATGGAGAATCAAGACTGTTAAGATGAACATCCTTCCTAAGCTTCTTTTTCTGTATTAGAGCATCCCCATATACATTAACAAAACCTTCTTTAAGAAATAAGACTCGATTATTTGGAATTCGAAACATCCATGCATCTGAAGGGTGACTCTACAACAACCTAAAGCAGCATGGGGTATGGCATTACCTAACTTTCCATTTTATTACTAGGTAGTAAAATATACAAGCTACAAAGCCATGAAATTTGACACAAATTCATGAATATACTCAAACCTGGTTTGCAATAGAAATAAAATCTTGCGACACTATATACCCTGCTTTGTGCCCCGGTAAATACAAATTATCATCAATATACTAACAATCCAATTGTCCATCAATCACTCAGAATATGAAACCAATACAGGAAGCACTTTAAGGCAGAGATGCACCTCTATGTGGCCATCATCTTTTTCTATACTGTCAAATCTACATATACATACATACATAGTATTTAATGTTTGGAAAACGTCCAGTATTAAAACACTTAGAAAACTGTATATAGATAATGTCTTTGTATTTTATGAACAACTATGCTTCAAATGTAACTTCCCATTAACACAATTTTTCCACTATTTTCAAATCAGAAACTTTGCTAATAGGAACTTGCCCAATCTTCCTCACCTCCAACACAAATTGTATTCCAGAAGTAATATTGATCAGTCTTGAAGACTCAGACAGCATCAGTCCCTTCCTTTTAAAGATCCCAGAGTACAGTAGGGGAAAGGATCTTTCACTTAACATCTCAGAAAATGAGTGGAAGGCAGCCGTGCACAGAATACACTCTAACTCCATATAACGCAAAGCATTCACTCACTCAACTTAAAATGCTTTATCGAGCATATTTATCTCAGTTAAAATTGTCTAAAACGTATTCAGGCCAAGATTCAACCTGTGAATGTTGCAATTTAGCTCCAGCCTCACTTTGGGCATGCACTTAATTAACATAATTCTGTACAAAATCTTTGAATGGTAATCAGACAGCATTGGTGTCACAACCTCTCCTAACCCAGCTATGTTTGGTGTATTCCTGGAAGGGCTTAAAGATAAGAAATACAAATTGATTATAATTTCCTATACCACACTACTAGTATGCAGACTTATTTTTCTCAACTGGAAAAATCCCAGTCCACCAGTTTTAAGTAAGTGGGTTACTGATATACTGTACTATTTCCTCACTTAGAGGATCTGTTCAAAACTTTTTTTAAAATATGGCAAGATCTAATTAATGCAATTTTAGAATAATCTGTTATATGGGGTAAAGGATTTTCTACCTTCTTTGAGAGAAGAAGATATTTCTTCACATAAAATCTATAAAATAAATAAGTAAAAAGAATCATGGTATTCTTTTTTGGTATTTCACAAATCCATTTCCATCTGTGTATGGTTATTTTTTGTATGATGCCTATTATGAACTAAAAAATTAAAAGTTCTTCCTGGATAAAAAAAAACACATTATCAGGCATATTCAATCTAATTCAAGGTAACATCTGAATCTTGTGATGAACTGGTGTCTAGAAAGAATATACTTTTTGCATGCTTTCATTATGAATAACCTTCTCTACAAGTAGTTAGCAGTGGCAGGCAGAAAGGTAATACAAAAGTATATGCATGCAGGGTTTCATGCATAGCTTTCTACTACATCCACTTGAAAGAAATTATTTTGCAGTGCAAACTACTGTAAGTGAACTTAATCCAACGTAGCAGGAAACTTCGAGCTGCAGCCCTCACCCCTAAGTTTTTGAGCTGCTGGTACTGTAGAGTGCCAAAGAAAAACTTTTTACTTTAGATTATAGCAATAAGTCAGTTTTGACAGATCTCTGTTAATTTAGAACTCCTGAATTTTGTGCTCAGTCAAATTTCAAGAGTATCTCCTGTGCACAGCAATTTTTTAAGTGAGTCCCTAGATTTCCATTTCCATTCCATGACATTCATCTTCCTTTGCAAACTATTCAGTGGTTAGCTGACTGTCTATTTCAGATCATTGTTACACTAACAAGGTAAAATTTGTCTTTAACTTCAGAGATATGGCAAAGGAGACCAGTTTTCATGTGAAAATATCTTGATATAGTATTTGAAGTTATGCAGTTTGACTTCTAGACTGGCTAGTATAGTTTATTATGTGATATTAGCATGTTGGCCTCGTACCAAACAGATTTTTTTAACGCCAAAAAGGTCTTTACTTGTCCGATCAGACCAAAAATGATACATTTAATTTGGAGAGACATGATACTGTATGTCCTTTGGTAAAAAATATACAGGCTATTTTCATGATATTCTACTCGACTTCACAAACTTGGAGTGAATCAGCTAAATGGTTGTAATATATATGGAATAGCCATATAGCCATACTACTGTTACAGTTATAGGGATGCTACTGGTCTCTTAGTAGCCAATCTCTTTCCTTGCTGTGTTATCAATTTTCATACAATATTCTATTCACAGTAAAGTCATGCTATTGCCATGTCTCCTCCACATTTTAATGGAGGTCTTCAGTGTTCTGTGAGATATATATTCACCGATGCCTATTAACATGTGTGTAATTGTGTGAATGTTAAGAAGCCAAAAAAAAAAACAGCAAACACAAAATGTCTGCGATATGGAAGTTGTCTTAAAATTAATGATGAAAACCAAAGCCTAGCAGACTGTAAACTGTGAAAGTAAACATAAGAATAATCACAGCGAAATTATCTATGGCAGTGCACAGACTCTAGCAAGGTGAGAAAAAATGTCAAATGATAACCTGTGGACAGTGAAAATAACAAAAGCACTTGTTCAATATACAGTAGACCCCCGCAAATACACGGTTCAGGGTTCGCGGCCTCAGTCGTTCACGGATTTCCTTAGAACCTTGTTAGCGGAAACCGCAAATATCCTTCGCAATTTTTTATGGCTTTTTTCGTGGCAATACTGCACTGTAGAGAGAACAGGAAGTAACCGTAGAGGAAAACGTGGCTTGGGATGGTGAAAGTAGCCAATCCGAGAGTATACTCTACTAGAATTTGAAACTGTAACTCCCAGTAGTTCCTGCAGTGGCTCCAATTGGTCTTCTGCTGAGGGTGCAGGGGCTGTTGGGGTCAAAGGATGTCCGCGCGGCTTTTAAAAAGGGGGCCAGTGACTAAAAGAAAAAAAAAGTTTTTGTAATTTGTGTTTCAAATTCCTGTCTCTCTGCCTGCCTTCTGTTGGGTTACCTGTACTTATTCATTTTGTCCTGGATCGTGTCGTGGTTGGGGTCTGGATTGTCTGCAGTCTGCCTGTGTGCATGAGGACTGTAAGTGGATTCATTGCTATCCTGCGAAGAAAGGAGCGCTTCTGAACCCGTCCACCCATCTTCACCATTTCAGGAACTACCGGTAGGACTATCTTTACATTCCCATTCAACATGCGGATCTCTGGACTATCTATCTTCATCATTACATTTCATCTGTTGCCATTTTTCATGGACTTTACTGTGTGTGTTTTGTTGGTGCTTTGTTATATTTAATGTATAATCGCCGTAATGGGAACAGGGCTGGTATCGTTGTTTTCATTACATTCTTTATTTGCTGTTTGATTACCGGTTTGCTTTGTTTTTGTCTCTGTGAGTGCGTGCGGGCCGGGTCAAGGCTGGGTGTGTCACTGGAATCTCCACCATAACAATAAATAAATCACTGTCTTCACAACCGTGTGAATCTTAGCGGCACCCGACCGCTACAGCGTTATTCAGTTCTCCTTGCTGCTGATTGACTGCTGTCCTGTGATGCATCTCCAACTGTATGTTGTCGTGTTTTCCGTTTTGTTGTTCTTAATCCTTAAACCGTCGCAACCGGGTATAGTCGGTTCCCAGTACAATTTACTAGCACACCAGAGCTGATCAGTCAGTGCCATACATTCGTTGAGCAGCCAGCTCATGACCACTGCCGGCACCTGCAGCACTGCAGCCTCACTGTCTCTGGGATTGAGCCGCTACACTAGACTAGCCTGCCAGCGTCAGCGTTTACCTCTGTGTGCTTGCATGCAGCCACTTCAACCGCATTCTACAATCTACATCAATCTACATTCCTGACATGGCTTTATCATATAAACTGAAATTAACCGTATATTGTTTATTAGTTTAAGGTACCTGATTGTAATTAACCTGTAACAATATAATGATCCACGGAATAGCCAAACTATTCTAAATACCATAGCTGCTTTAGCGTTGTTACTTTCACTGCACCTTCTTCTTCTTTTAGCTGCTCCCGTTAGGGGTTGCCACAGCGGATCATCTTTTTTTCTATTTATATCACTGTATCTGACTGTGGAATCACAGCTCAACAGCAGCTGATCGGAAAGAGAATTATCGGTATACAGCATCAAGCACACGCTGCCTCAGCCATGCTGCCTATTTGAACTGCTCTCATGCGACAAACACTTCAGAGCCTTTCCTGTACGGACATCGCGGTTCAGAAACAGTTTCATCTCAAGAACTATAAACGCAATCAATCAGTCCATCAAGTGCTCCTTGTAGAACTGTTTTACTTATAAGTACAGTTACCTCACTGTAAACTTGCGATACAGTTATAATATTGCACAACCTGAGCCACTTTATAAAGTGTGTATTTACATATGATGACAATATTATTTTTAAGATGAAATGCTGCATAATATGTTTATTATATTACACAGATAAAACTTTAACTTCATTTAAATAATCTATATTGTTAATAATTAAACATGTGAGGACACAGTGTCACAGCGCTAGCAAGGAGCTGGTGCTCTGTTCACAGATTGTTCCTGCCTTGCTCTGTATTCTTGCTGGGGCTGGCGCGACACTGGAAGGATAGGTGGATAGAATAATTAAACATGTACTATGAAGATATTTCAATGTTCCTTAAAAGTTTTGAAGAATCTGCGTTCTCAGCTTACAGATGGCTTAATGTCCATTACAGAGCTGATTGTGTGGCGATTGGGTATTTGGAGAAAGAAAAGGAAGGACAGGAATTGGAGGTTAGTACGTTTGAAAGAGACAGTACTCCTGCAATAAATTATTTAGTCGAAGGTCGGCGCAGCAAGCATCTTGCGTGTGGCATGAACAATCACTGTGCTACCGTGTTCCCATATTTAATACATGCTTTAATTCCTATCATCATGAAAATGATATCAAGTATACATGTCAGTATTTAAATTATTCAGAGAGCTGTAATATCACGAATGTAATGTGTCCTGTCGGAGGAAGAGAAAGAAGCATGTAGTGATTCATACACATAGAGCACACAGAAGAACACATACAAAACAAAGCATTTAACGTGCTATTTCAGTTACGATGGGATTTGAGAAACTAGTAAATTAAATGATTTTAAGATGAAGTTTATGATGTTCTACTTTAATGATAAAATAAATTACGTGATTAAAGTGGTATTTGCTGAAATTCTTCTATTTCTCCCCGTGCTTTTGCCATTAGCTTTTCACAGAAGGGCTATTTATATTGGTTTGCATATTCAAAGAGGCATAATTCTGGGAGGAGTTTGGGGAGTGGCAACAGGCACGTGCATTACTTTTCACACAGACTGAGATTTATGGAGCAGAAGAATGTGCAAGTTGGCGAATGCACAGATTTATGCATCTGTAATTTTTTGTGCGTACAAACATTTCCGCTTTTGTCCATATGCCATGTTTTAGTGTGAATTCTATGCATGGCGTTATACATGAGGCCCCTGGTGATTATTTTGTTTTTTTTTTTTTTTTTTTTTATTTATTAATTTTTATTGCAATCATTCCATACAAATAGATCAATTTATAACCAGACAAATTAAAGACAAATCAAACCCCACCCCTGAGAAGGAGAGATTAGCTAAAGGAGAATTGCTTAGGGCTTTTTAATAAGACAACAATAAGCAAAGGAAAGGGAGAAATAAATATATATGTAAATAAGAGATGGAGAAGGGAATTAATTGCAGTAATAGCTGTTTCTCTTATTCTAAAATAATATTGATCAGATCCTGCCAGGTTTTGAAAAAAATTTTGTACAGATCCTCTAACTGAGAATTTGATTTGATTATTTTGTGTTTAAGTCGATAAAATGAAACACCCAAGGATCAGTTAATATATATACTAACTTTGGCGGATCATATTACAAGTAAATGTGTTTTTTTACAGACGTGAAGAGTGTGTTTCTTTGCAAAACACAGTATCCAATGCATCCGTTTTCTAACAGAACGAGAAGGAATAGAAATCCGTGCTATGGCTTCATCGTTTCATAATATGAAGCATTATTGGTTTAGAGTTTTATTATTTACTGTATAACACTGCAAACAAGCTCTGAACATTAAACATACATGTTTGTTTTATTGGTTATGTGTGTTTGCATCAATATTGACAACTCTGTATTCAAATTGATTATTTTACTGGAGCAATGTTATTTTTGCTTTTTTCTAAGAAAGATCACATTATTTATAGCCCAATTCATTATTTTAATGTTCCATATACTCACTATTAAAGATTTGTTCAATGTGATATATCTCCTCATCACTCAGATGGATAGATAGATAGATAGATAGATAGATAGATAGATAGATAGATAGATAGATAGATAGATAGATAGATAGATAGATAGATAGATATTCTTTTGAAACTGTATGTGTTAGCAATAGATTTTCACAAATTTGTGTCCTGAACATGGCTATGTTTAAATAAATTTTAAGAATTTATTATTAAATGCTAATTAGGATGGCTAATTAAAAAAAAGCCTTAATTGCCAAAATTTCTTAAAATAAATATATAGCATTTTGGAACAATCTCTTCAATTACTTACATAAAATGACTTTAAGTATAAAAAATTGTCTATTGATTGGACATAAAACTGGAATGAATATAATCAGAAAAAAATGTTTCCTGTTGTAGATATAAGGATGACTTCTTTTCAAATATCTATACAGTCAAGGAGGCCAAAGAGCATAGTGTTAGCTGGAGCTGCAGGGATTATGTGGCTTAGAGGCAGCTGGACAAGACTATGTGACACTGCCTGCCAAAAGTCCCTGGACGGGCCAGCTGAGCAGTAGTTTGAAGCATATGTTTAATGAGATTATAGATGAACATGCAGCAGCATCAATGAGCTATGTTACACTAGCTGCTGCCATATAGCTGGAAACATACCTGGAAGAGAGCACAGTTTCTCGTTCAAACAAACCACTTAATGGTCAGGAGTGCTGAGGAGTTGGAGTCTGGATGTGCAGCCTTGTCGGGGTCCTTGGGTGTCGATAGAGGGTGCTGTTGGGGGAGAACCTATTGTGATGGACGACCGGCTACGGACTCCGGTCGCCACCCCCAGGCCACTAGGAGGAGCCCTCCGGACAGCATGATGGTGCCCCGAGTTCCAGCACGGCCTCATGGACTTTGTAGTTTATACACACAGCCCTGCTGGATACCTTGGGGGCTAGTGGGCTCTTGTATGCCCTATAACCCGGGAGTGCGTCAGCATCACGTGTCCGGAAGAAACGACGTGCTCCCAGGGTGAAGAAAAGGACTGTTTGCCCTGACCCAGAAGGAAACGGACTTGTGGGTTGTGCCAGGACCCACTTCCGGGTCAGGGGCTATAAAAGGACTATGGGAAGCCCAGTACACTGAGCTGAGCTGGGAGGTAGGGTGGCAACGTGTCTGGGCGAGGAGGTTTGTTTATAGAGAGTATTGTGATTTATGAATAGTGTGGTAGGGAGAGTGCTTGGTGCACTGTATAACAGAAAAATAAAATATTGTTGTACTTTTACCTCGTGTTCAGAGTGGTACCTGAGGGTTCAAGAGGTGGACAAAAGCCTTAACTGCTACACTATCTACATTCTTTATGGCCTGGAAGTGCTTCCTGGAGCACATGGATTGGCAGCAGAAGTGTTCCTGTGTCCAACTTAAAAGTGAGTAACTCTTAGCGGAGGAGAGAAGGAGGAAGAACTTGTTTAAATATTGTGAATTGTAACAGATTGCTGGAAAAGTTATTTTCCATCTCTTTCTTGATCTGTACCTTTTTAGCAATGAGATTTTATAGTTCTTTGGCTATGTTTGTGTGAATCATGGTTATCCCCACACTATTGGCAAATCGGGATCACTTTAACTGATGATGAGTGAAGGGACATTGCCTTTGTACATGATATGGAAAGTGACTGGTTAAACTTGACATCAATCACAACACCTATAATAAAGACTGTGGACACTTACATATCCAATAAATTGATTTTTTTGTATTATGTTATTCTTCGCTTGCTTACTAAAATGTTCTGTGTGTTTTTTCACAAACATTTTAAAGGTGTTGAGATCTTATTGCAGGTGAAAAAGGTCTTGATTTCTGTCTCTATATCAACAAAGCATCTATTTCTATAAGGGGTGTACAGAAGAGGATCATAATAGATTTATATGTACACCATGTGCAACTGTGAAAATTAATATACAATGTGCAAAAGGTATTTTTTTCACGGAATATAACTTTTATCACCATATGAATTATTTTCTTATTTGCTTCTATGAAATATTCTAGCCATATTTTGCTTTAAATTTAAATCAGTACTGTCCTTTTTCATATTTGTGAGACATTTTAATTCTCTGTCTAGCATAAACAAGTGAACAGAAAAATAATTGGAGACATTTAAACAGACTGTAAACATTTCAGTAATACTGTTTGGTATAAACATGCTCACAATTATACACAGCATTCACTGTATTCATTTCCACCCACCTGTATTTACAAATCATCTTTATTCTGCCATCTCTTTTTCTTCTGTCATTTGCAAAGTCCATTACTGTTGTTTACAGTTTTTCCTATAATAACAGTCACTTTCTGAGGATTAAATGTAAATGTCTTCATTTCCCCTGTAGGCACCTGCTTTTCTTTAGCATGTTTAACATGTTGAATGGAATCGATTTTATTTTCTTCTTTAAGAAAAGCTCTTCATTTGCACTAAACAGAACCATATCTGAACTAGATAAGGAAAAATGTAACAATATATTTTCTTTCTTACACATGCTACTTATCTTATGGAATTAAACTGTACTTACATCTTCAGATAAATGAGTATTAGCATGAAGCATAATAATATTTATAACAAATCATAGCATTCTCATTAATGCAAAAAATATAATTCAGGGTCATAGGTGTCCAGAGTCATTCCTGGGAGTGCAGGCAAAATTAATGATAATAAAATGTGTATAGAAAATGTATTTATCATACTTAAAATCAAATTAATAACATAAGATTGGAACTAATACTGGAAGTTTTAAAAAATAGATAAACAAGTGAAACACAGGATGAGTGTAATTACTGATCTCCAGCACAAGGCCAATATTTGTTTTTTAAATTAGCAATGCAGTTCAGTTAGGAATGAAATGATGATACAAGAACCTGCTGAACAGATTAAACAGATTAGGCATTATAAGCTCACAGCTATGAGTCTGCGTGATCACTCAGACAATATTGTGTTAGACCAAGTGAAACTGACTTCTATATAAATTAAATCATAATCAGTTTGAGTTTCTGTTTGTTTGCTAATTACGCAAAAACAGGTGAACTGTTTTCACAAGAGCACTGTTTTCACTTTTAACAAAAGCAGCGATGACAACAGTTGGTGCTGTGGTTGATGCCTGCTCAGAACTATTTGTTGTACCGGCAATCAAAGATACAATGTCCCGTGACCGCTATCAGACTACCATGCGACACTTGCACTTTGACAACAAAGACATCCGTGCAGAACATGTGAAAAACAACATATTTGCTGCGATTTCGGACATCTGGCAACATTTTGTTGAGAACCGTGTTTTGAGTTACAACCCAGGGCAAAGACTATCTAGTCTGTGGTCATAAAACTTATGGAGCCGTTTCTGGAGAAAGGCAGAAACGTAACAACAGACAGATTCTTCACAGTGCTTTCACTGGCTAATAAACTGCTGCACCGCAACACAACTCTGCTTGGCACTATAAGTAAAATAGGACTTCCACCTGCAGCTAAAGTCACTTTAGTACGCAAGCAATTCGCCACACTAGTGTTTAGATCTGGCAGTGCCATGCTGACAGTGTATCCGTTGTAGACACGGAACACACATGAAATGCATGTGTTCCAAATCACGATATATTATTTACCCTTTACAGCTCCAAGTACCTCACAACCAGATAAACACAGTTGAGCTCTGAGAATTTTGCGACTGACTTCAGCTCCGTCGGTGGGGGGGATAGCAGGCTGCTTGCTGCTTGTGCTGATCAACATATTTGCAAAAGAAAAGGTGCTAATGCGGAGAGGTGTGAAGGAATTTAAGGTGGCCTGGTATTACGGGGAGCTTCATTAATCATCTCAGGGTGGCTGCTTGCACATCTGCGGGTTTCTCCTGGAGTCTGGTGGCTAAAATAAAGTCCTAAAATTCTGATTTGAAAATCTCTCAGTTTGTAGCCAAGTCACTGGAGATCTTCATCCCTGCTGGTGGTGATATTGCGTTGCTTATAAAGGATTTTTCAAATGGCTTTTCAGCTGGATGTGTAGTTGATTTGCAGTAAAATCGCCATAGTTGCGTTTCAAACTTCTGACACCATGTTTGTGCTTTATTTTAAATGAGAATGTCCGGCAAAAGGATTCACTGTTTGTCTATACAGTATGCTGTCAGCCACTAGGGGATAGCATAAACCCTTAACACTAATCTTCAGGGAAGAAGTACTGTAAATCAGAGGATTGAATGGTGGTGGGGATTCTTTTGGAGGCAAAATGTGTACTATTGGAGAGATTTGTTTCTAGAGTTCAGTCTGTGAGGGACTTCAATGGTGGTCAACAAGAGTTTCATTCAGTTCTTCTTTCTATTGCTTATATTTGCTTTTATTTGTTGTCAGCTATTATGCAAATAAATCATTTTGGTCTTTGTCCAATTTCTATTAGCAAGTTGAGTGTTTTGATTGATCATTCCTTAGCTATTTTCCCTTAAGGGTACAAATGATGCTTCTTGGAAGCCTTGGTTTGGTGGTAAACTGGTTGACTTAAAGGTTCAGCAAAGCAGTGTGCCATGGCAGTCTCTAGAGTTGAAAATGAAGATAACAGGTGAGAGATTACAGGTAACAGATATGTAGCTAGTTTAGAAATTTCTTCCTATTCCCCAGTAAGAAAAGAATCTAAAAGGTTAGTTAGTACCTTTCATGTTAGGTGGATATCACAATAAAACTAAACACTAATATTGTTTTCTTTTTTCCCTTCTGCACTTGGGATGTGTTACTGACACTCACCCGTAGAGGATGGGGAAGATGAGCCAAATATCATTCTCCTTCTGATATCTGAGTAAGTGTCAGCAACATACCTCAAATGCATAAATAATTATTTTACTTTATTTTTTTATATAATTCACTTTTCTTCCTTCTCTTTCTTTTTTTCCTTTGTAGTGCCCCATCAAAATGTAAATACATATCTATATTACTAGACAATTTGGTCATTGGAGAAGGTTTGGAGGTTAAGGCATAGAATTTTTTGACATATTTAATTCTGAAAGCTGTAATATCTTAAATCAGTATACTCTTACCCAATTATTTAGGGAAGTAAGATGTCTGAAGATTAAGTGTTTAATTTTTGTAACAAAAAACAATAAAATGCAAATATAAAACTAGAAAAATATTTTCTTCTCAAATCTTATTTTCCTCGTTACATTACTTCATGTCACGTAAAATAACTACAGAAAAGAAAAGCTGTTAAATGTGAAACATGAATGCACATTGAAAAATTAAAACATTTTCCAACAGTGCCTCTGGAAAAAAATTACACAAAAATCAAATATCAAACAGCAGAAATACAAATGCAAACTAGATGGCTAGAATACACATGAACTTTGTGAAGCATTTTTATATTAATTACATAATTTATGTTGTTCTACAACATATTTTGTGTAAACAAAAACAACTTGCTACATCTGTAAAGGCAGCAAACTGCAATATGTAACAAAGCAATGAATTAAAGAGAATTATGCTGTACTATGAAGAATATAACATTTACTAGTTTGGCTTTCGTTAAGGGAACTATGTTGTCTTTGTTGTGAAAGAAACAGAACACATATACAGTAATCCCTCCTCCATCGCGGGGGTTGCGTTCCAGAGCCACCCGCAAAATAAGAAAATCCGCGAAGTAGAAACCATATGTTTATATGGTTATTTTTATATTGTCATGCTTGGGTCACAAATTTGCGCAGAAACACAGGAGGTTGTAGAGAGACAGGAACGTTATTCAAACACTGCAAACAAACATTTGTCTCTTTTTCAAAAGTTTAAACTGTGCTCCATGACAAGACAGAGATGGCAGTTCTGTCTCACAATTAAAAGAATGCAAACATATCTTCCTCTTCAAAGGAGTGCACGTCAGGAGAGAGAGGAAAGCAAACAAATCAATAGGACTGTTTGGCTTTTAAGTATGCGAAGCACCGCCGGTACAAAGCTGTTGAAGGCGGCAGCTCACACCCCCTCCGTCAGGAGCAGGGAGAGAGAGAGAGACAGAGAAAAACAAAGTCAAAAATCAATATGTGCCCTTTGAGCTTTTAAGTATGCGAAGCACCGTGCAGCATGTCGCTTCACGAAGCAGCTGCACACAGAAGGTAGCAACGTGAAGATAATCTTTCAGCATTTTTAGACGAGCGTCCGTATCGTCTAGGTGTGCGAACGGCCCCCCTGCTCACACCCCCTACGTCAGGATCAGAGAAAGTCAGCGCAAGAGAGAGAGAGAAAGTAAGTTGGGTAGCTTCTCAGCCATCTGCCAATAGCGTCCCTTGTATGAAATCAACTGGGCAAACCAACTGAGGAAGCATGTACCAGAAATTAAAAGACCCATTGTCCTCAGAAATCCGCGAACCAGCAAAAAATCCGCGATATATATTTAAATATGCTTACATATAAAATCCGCGATAGAGTGAAACCGCGAAAGGCGAAGCGCGATATATACGAGGGATCACTGTATAGCTGATCTATATGAAAAATAATTCAGGAGAACAACATCCACTATAAAACATTAGGAGCAGTATATTAATTGTATGTCAGATATCTGTGGTACAGTGCAATGTATAATTATACTCCTTATTTAATGTATGGTGCTACATCCCTGCAGTATCTTATCATGTGGCCATTCTGATGTCTTCAATTGGTCAAAACATTGTTTATGCCATATCCATGACCTATATTCCACTTTTTAACACAGACAGAAACCCTGGCCTGAATTATGACTAATTATGTAGCGGCATGCCAGTTCCAGGGCACAACTGCAAGTATGGGTTACTGGCTGGCTAGTGAATTCAGACAGGTCCTTGAATGTAACATTAATGGTCTTTGACAGAAAAAGATCAGACCCTGTGCAAAACCTAAGGATCAGTCCAATCTTCTTCTGATCAATCGGAAGATGAAGAGCTATGGCCCCCTCAATTGGTGACACTGACTTTGTAAACTGGATAAATTTTATGGTGTTTCTTGCCTTTGGTTGAAGATCATCCAGGAATTTTTCCAGTGCCTTCCCACACAAAGACTCTCCAATACCTTTTAGGAATGGCAACCAGCACTTTATTATAAATGCTGTCTCTTGGACCATCTCCTTGTGTGAAATTTCTTTCAAAAAGATCAGCAAGTTTTCTCCTGTTGGCAATCAACCCAACTGAAATCATTGAAATCGTCTGTCAGTGCATCCTTCTCAGTGGGGATAATGTTATGCTTCCATTATTACAGATACTGTATATAACAATATGGAAAGGCGCTCATAAAGAAATTGTGGAGCAAGATAAACAGATAAGTACTGAAATCTTTAATACCCAAAGGCCAAGATTTGTACAACATTCCAGTTATTCGTAAGCATGATGCAAAGTGGGGATTTCATATGTGGCACTACATGTTCCTGTTTCAAAAAAAGTGTTCCAGATATCAGTAAGACAATCCATAACAAGCCCATGCCCAACTCCATTCTCCAACCCTCCATTTTTTAGTACTCACTCAAATGTTATATTAGCATGTGGTATGTGTTCAACTGAAAATGTCTGAATCATGTCAGACACACAATGCACTTTGAGAATACTAATGGTCTGCTTCTCAGTTACTGTATATTCTCTGGATTGTCACAAAAAAATGTAGTTGAAGTATTTGGGGAGGCATGATTGTACCTTGCTTCTGGATTTATGATTTCAGGTACTGCTGCTGTTTGTATGTTTGGAAATTGTTACAGGTTCATCAACAATGTCGATCATATGCTGCAATATTCTGCGTTATCATCTGCAGGGCTGGAACTCACTTTCTCAAAAACAGATTCATCCTTTTGATTTTCTATGTCTTTAATCAATTCAAAATCATTTTCTCATGCCTGCTGCACAGTGGCAGCTTGATAAATCAAAGTGTCACAGATAGCATCCAGGGACAAGTTTCCATCATCAACAAGGAAAATAACTTCATGATCAAATGTTGAAGTAGTGGAACAAATGGTAAAATTGCAGTCATTAGTGACCTGTCTGAGGGCAGAGAGCCATGGGAGGAACATATGGAAGACAGATCCTGCTGGGTGGGTGCCACTGCTGTCTCATATCTCCCTGGTGATTCAGTCCGCTTTGCAGAATCATTACTTTTTTTGGGGTTTGAACAAATGTTCAAACTGAGCAATATATGACAAGTTGTATCATACAACTTGTCACCTGTGAGTTTTGCATCTAGTAGACACACGGCGTTGCCCTTAAATATTTGGACAGTACCACATTTTTTGTTGTTTATGCTCTGCAAGCCAGCAAACTGCATTTGAAATCAAATAATGACTAAGTGACAACAGCTAACTATATTAATTTTGTTGAGGATTTTGTCACGTGCGTGTGCTTAGGGAACAACTTAAAGGCTGGAGTGATTGTAATTTACTGTCGAGGCAAGAGGAGTCACTTTGTAATAATGTTCTCTCTTCTCCTTCCCCTCCTACAGAAAGGAAGATTGATACCTTTCCAAATGTGATGTCACTTCCAGGGTCAGACCACCTGTACCTGCCTCTTTCTCCTAGAATCCATCATAAGTGGAAATAACACCATCTTGGGGAGACTGATTTCAAAGATGTCTCAACTTTGCACTATACCACACATCTTAATTTTTTTATGGCTTTTGAGTACCTTTAATATACAGGGATTGCCTCTGGGTGTCCCAGACCCTTTCTCTTGTACTCTTGTCTCTATAAAGTGGCGTAGTCAGCAGGATATTGTGGGAAAATTCAGACAATGAAGTGAAGCTCAAGACGTAGTAGAATTCATGCTGAGGATTATGGAGTAGATCAGTACTTAATGCTCCAGGTGGGACAACAACAGACTCAAATCGCTGAAGCGGAGGTATGTGGACAAGCATACACAGCTCCTATGCACAGGACCTATGTATGGGATCGTCTGTGAAATAGCACATGGCCACCTACGAGCCCACTTAAGTACCAAGAAGACACATTGTGTTCTAAAATTCCAAATCATGGCTTTCAATGAAGAAACGCACTGCTGCCCCTGTTTGCCATCCTTGGGCGGTACCTACAGTAGTTATGACTTTCAGCACTTGACTTTAAGCACTGTTCAAATCTTTAATGAGTCATTCACCATATTTTCCATTACTGATTTATGTTAAATTCAGTACAGCCATCACTTATCTAGTTAACCTAATAAAAAGCGAACATAAAATATGAAGATATTTGAAAATTGACATTGTCTTGTCCCAGGCAACACAGGGCGCAAGATAGGAACAAATCCCAGGCAGGGCGCCAGCCCAACACAGGACTGTCTTGCGCCATTTGATTTAGGTTCACAACCAAAATCGCTCTGTCTTTGAGTGCAATATGAACGGATCCATGGTGCATCTGAATGAATAAAAATGTAGCCTATGTTAGCCGCTGCAGTTTGACTGAATGCAAACCAAAGCAGACATGCAACAATTCATCTAACTACACAGCTAGCAAAATCGCATGATACAAATAGACATATACAGTGGAACCCCGGTTTACAAGCAGCTCGGTATACGAGTAATTCGGTTTACAAGCCGCGATCCGAGCAAAATTTCTGCCCGGTGTACGAGGCTTGCCCGTTTTACGAGCCGAGCTCCGAAACGTCACTGCTAGTTTCCGCTTCGCCTTTCTTACCCGGAAACCTCTACCCCTTCTACCCAGAGCCATATCATACATATTGGGCATTAACCATGTCTTCAAAGAAGGTAGGAAGTGGAAAGGACAGCAGCAAGAAGAAAAGGATGCTGTCAGTCGAGTTGAAGCAGGAAATTATAGAAAAGCATGAGAGAGGTGTGCGTGTGATGGAACTCGCCAAAATTTACGACCGCAGTACGTCCACGATATGCACAATACTAAAGCAAAAGGAGACCATAAAGAGTGTAAAAGTAGCAAAAGGCATGACCGTAATTACACAGCAAAGGTCGGCTATCCACGAACAAATGGAAAACCTGCTGTTATTGTGGATAAAAGAGAAAGAGTTGGCAGGAGATATACTTACTGAAACAGTCATAAGCGAGAAAGCTCGCATCATTTACAATGACCTGAAGCAGAAAGAACCATCCACATCTACGGATGTAGTAGAACCAGAATTCAAGGCTAGTCATGGATGGTTCGACAGATTTAAGAAGCGATCAGGCATTCACTCTGTCGTAAGACATGGCGAGGCAGCAAGTGCAGACCAGAAGGCAGCTGGCGAGTTCATCACACGTTTCGCGCAGCACATCGAGGCAGAATGTTACATCCCCCAGCAAGTTTTTAATTGCGACGAGACGGGGCTTTTTTGGAAGAAAATGCCCCGCAGGACGTACATCACAGCAGAGGAGACAAAGATGCCAGGACATAAGCCGATGAAGGACCGCCTCACCCTTGCATTGTGTGCAAATGCTAGCGGTGACTTTAAAGTGAAGCCACTGCTAGTCTATCATTCAGAGAATCCTCGAGCCTTTAAGACTCACAGGATTCTTAAAGAAAAACTGCAAGTGATGTGGCGCGCCAATCCAAAGGCATGGGTTACGCGGCAGTTCTTCATCGACTGGGTAAATCTCTGCTTTGGACCTGCGGTGAAGAAGTATCTTCAAGAAAACAAACTGCCTCTGCAAGCGTTACTCGTCCTCGACAATGCTCCAGCCCACCCGCCCGGTCTCCAAGACAACATCCGGGAAGAATATCAATTCATAAAAGTCCTCTACCTCCCACCCAACACGACTTCAATCCTGCAACCGATGGATCAGCAGGTCATTTCCAATTTCAAAAAGCTCTACACGAAGCATCTGTTCAAACGATGCTTCGATGTGACAGAAAATACGGAGCTAACACTCCGAGAGTTTTGGAAAGAACATTTCAACATCGTGCAATGCCTACGCATGATTGACCTGGCGTGGAAAGAAGTGACCAGAAGAACACTGAATTCTGCATGGAAGAAGTTATGGCCTGATGCGGTTGCAGCGAAGGACTTTGAAGGATTTGGTCTTGATACCGAGATCGAGACCGAGACCAACGTGCCCGACGTAGATCCAGTGCATGAAATCGTGTCCCTCGGCAAGTCGATGGGTCTGCAGGTTGACGAGGGTGATATCAACGAGCTTGTCGAGGAACATGAGGAGGAACTCTCAACACAGGAGTTGCTTGAGCTGCAGGACATGCAACGTACAGAGGCTCTGCAAGAGATCAGCGGTAGTGAGGAGGAAGTCGAGACAGAGAAAATTTCGACAAGTGAAATTAAAGAAGTGCTGGGAATGTGGGAGAAGGTTACAAGTTTCATTGAAAAGAAATATCCAGAAAAAGTTGCAACTAGTCGTTCTGCAGCAAATTATGATGACACCTGCTTGGCTCACTTCCGTAAGCTTTTAAAAAGCAGGCAAAAGTAAACGTCGTTGCATAGGTATCTTTGTACTAAAACTGAAACTGCTATAAGTGAAGGTGCCGAAAGTGCAGCCAAAAAGGCAAAAACAGATGATTAGCATAAAAAAAAAATCATACGTACGTAATGTTAAGTGTTAGGCTAAGTTTAAAGTTAAGAAAGTTTATTTTTTTACAATTCATGTACGTACGTACAGTTAAGAAAGTTCAATTTTAGTTTTTTTTGATGTGAAGGTGCCGAAAATGCAGCCAGTCCTCCCTCCCTCCCTCCCTCCTTCCTCAGCAACTCTCCGTTATCTGCCGCCAAGGTAAGATTACATTTTCTTAAGTTGGTTTATCTTTTATTTAACTATATTTACTAATACAGTATTTTGATGTTTGTTTCTTATTTAAAAACATGTTTTTTTTCCATTATTTATGATATTTTGGGGACTTTTTGGGAGGGCTAGAACGGATTAATCTCATTTCCATTATTTTAAATGGGGGAAAATTTGTTCGGTTTACGAGCAGATCGGGTTACGACCTCGGTTCTGGAACGGATTAAACTCGTAACCTGGGGTTCCACTGTATTTGTGTTCATATCACGGGTAGTTTTTTTTTAAGCATTTTATTGATTTTATTAAAATCAAGTAACATTCCATACAAGCAAGTCAAGTTTAACAAAACTAGGTTTGAAACAAATCAACCCCCACCCATGAGAAAGAGAACTAGGCCAACAGAGTAAAACTTTAAACTAGTAAAAATAAGTAAATAGATAATTAATAAATGAATAAAAATAATTAGAATTAAAAAGAGGGGAGAGAATCCACTTCCTCAATTTAAATGCTTATTCTAAAATATTAATGTTGATTAGATCTTGCCAGGTTTTGAAAAAGTTTTGTACAGATCCTCTAAGTGAGAATTTGATTTATTCCAATTTCAGATAATATATAACATCAGCTCCCACTGACTTAAAATAGGTGAGTTAGGATTCTTCCAGTTGAGCAAGATAAGTCTACGTGCCAATAGTGTAGTAAAGGCAATCACAGTTTGTTTGTCCTTCTCCACTTTACACCCATCTGGAAATATACCAAACATAGCTGTTAATGGGTTACAAGGGATAGTGACACCAAGACTGTCTGAAAGGCATTTAAAGATTTTCGTCCAAAATCATGTTAATTTAGTGCACAGCCAAAACATATGGCCCAATGAGACTAGAACTGGATTGCAACGTTTGCAGGTTGAATCTTGCACTGGAAATATTTTGGACAATTTTAAACGAGACAGATGTGCTTGATGTGTAATTTTAAGTTGAATAATTGTATGCTTTGCACATATGGACCTCAAGTGAATTCTGTGCATTACTACCTTCCACTCCTTTTCTGAGATGTTGAGAGATCCTTTTCCCACTGTACTCTGGGATCTTTGAAAGGGAGGGACTTTAAAGTGTTTTTATGTATTATAGAGATGCTGTCTGAGTCCTCAAGACTGATCAATATTTTTTCCGGAATAGAGGTAGGTGGGAGGTGAGGAAAATTGGCCAGGTTTTGTTTAACAAAGTTTCTAATTTGAAGGTAGTGAAAGAAATGTGTTGCTGGAAAGTTACATTTGGAGTGTAATTGTTCGCAGGATGTAAAGATGTCGTCTATGTACAGATCTCTAAGTCATTTAATCCTAAATGTTTTCCAGACATTAAAAACTGTGTGCGTTTGAGAGGGTGGAAAAAGGTGGTTCTCTTGCAGAGGTGCCACAGATAAAAGCTTCTCTATTTTAAAATTCTTCCTAGATTGGTTACATATTCTGAGTAAGTGAATCACAATTGGGTTGTTAGTATATTGGCGATGACTTGTACTTATTGGGGTACAAAGCAAGGAATATAAAGAAGTACTGCAGGATTTTATTTCTATTGCGGACCAAGCCTGTGTATGTTCATCTATTTGTGTTAGTGTCCAGGTTTTTATAGCTTGTATATTTGATGCCCAGTAATAAAATTGAAAGTTAGGTAGAGCCATGCCACCTTCTGCCTTAGGTCTTTGTAGGGTCACCCTTTGGATACGTAGATGTTTTGAATTCCAAATAAATGAGGTTATGGTTGAATCTAATTTCTTAAAAATTGATTTTTTGATGTATATTGGAATATTTTGAAATAGAAAAAGAAGCTTAGAAAGGATATTCATCTTGACAATGTTAGTTCTTCTAGCTAAAGTGAGATGAATGGTAGAAAAGTTATGCAAGTCTTGCTTAATTTTTTCCATGCAGACGGCAAAATTTTGTTGATAAAGAGCTTTATGTTTACTTGTGATATTTACCCCTAGGTATTTAAACTGATCTGTGATGATAAAAGGGAAGGTGGCCAATCTAATATTGTGTACTTGAGAATTCACGGGAAAGAGTACACTTTTATTCAAATTAATTCTGAGACCAGAAATCTTTTGAAATTCTGTTCATGCTGTTAGGACTGCAGGCACAGTAATTTGTGGATATGATATATACAGTACAATATCATCTGCATATAGAAACATTTTCTGTTCAAGTCCTTCTCTGATAATCTGTTTTATCTCATAAGCATTTTCACAGTGAACTGCCAGTAGCTCAATAGCGATTGCAAAAAGCAGTGGTGACAAGGGGCATCCTTGTCTAGGACCACGTTCTAGTTTGAAGTGTGAATAAATGTTGTTAATACAAACTGAAGCTTCTGGACTGGTATACGGTAGTTTGATCAATGTACAAATGTTCGGGCCAAACCCAAATTTCTCCAATGTAGTGAAAAGGTGTGGTCGAAGGTTCGAGACTACAGCAGGCAGACACCGATTCAAACAAACAGAAATCTTTTTTATTTCTTTCTTTCTTGGTGAGCAGAGAGTCTGTACAGAGCCTGTCAGCTTGTCACTGACAGTATCACGTCACAGCCTGCCCTTCCTCTTTTCACAGCAGGCTTTTATATTCTTTCAATCACGTACGCAAAGCTTATCTTATATTTGCAGCTTCACAAGCAGCCCTTCCTTACTGGTGGAGTAACTTCTTTTTCTCTAACTAGGACAGGGTGCGATTTCCCAAAAGCTGACCCACCCTTCATTTATTTCTTTTATTCATCTTGTGTCTATTTTCTACACCTAGGCTCTAATGCTTAATAACCTTTAACTTTCCTACATCACATACCTCAACAATCTCAATGCATTCATATAGTTAACACAAAGAACTCTTATACTTGCAAATACATATACATATACATTTTCTTAGCATCAGCTGGTTTGCATAACATATTTTCTATCCACCCAAATGCACACAGATAGTAATCATCAAGGTGATTTAGACTTGTTTATCTAAGTGCAAAAAATATTTGTTGCACTAAGGCGTAGTCACGAAATCTCCCTCCCTTGGACTAGGTCAAAAGCCCCTCAGCCCAAGATTCTTTGTTCAACTATTATTTAATATATTGATTCAAATTTTTTATTATTCCACAAAGGTAGTTCCATTCAATCATATCAAATGCTTTTTCTGTCATCCAACGATAATAATATCTCCGGGGTGTTGGACTTTGTGGGTGAATATATTACATTAAATGGGAATTGAAGATTGGAAGCTAAGTGTCTGCCTTTCATAAGTACAGTTTGGTCTTGTAATATTACCGAAGGAAGCACTTTCTCAATCCTTCTAGCAAGGACTTTGGAGAGTATCTTAACATAATTATTCAGATGTGAAATTGGTCTGTATGATGCACACTGTAATAAGTCCTTATTTTGCTTAAGAAAAATGGTAATTAATGCGTGGAGAAATGTTTGAGGCAGAATTTTATTGTCTCTAGCTTCTGTAAATGTTGCTAATAAAAGGGGAGCTAGCTTAATTGAGAATTTCTTATAAAAATTGGACGGGTAGCCATCTGGGCCTGCTGCTTTCCCACTCTGAAGTGAGTTTTTAACATCTAGTAATTCTGATACTGCCAGAGGTTTATCCAATTCCTCTGCACTGAGAGTATCTAGTTGTGATATCTGTAATGCATCCAGAAATACATCAAGTTGTGTCTTGTCTTCTTTAAACTCAGTAGAATATAAGGACTTACAGTAGTCTCTAAATGTGTGCATTATATTTTTATGGACAATGATTTTGTCTCCGTCAGTTGGTGATTGCTGCGATTGCATTACAAACTTCCTGCTTGTGAATTTGTTGAGCTAAGATCTTACTAGCTTTCTCTCCATGTTCATAGTAATGATTTCTTGATTTAAAAATGAGTTGTTGTGTTTCTTTGGTTGTCAAGAGGTTGAGTTATGTATGCAGAGCCTGTCTTTTTCTGTGAAGTGCCTCATTTGGACACCTGGCATGTTCTTGATCTATTCTGGTAATTTCACTGATTAGCTCTGATACCTTCTTGGTTTCCAATTTATGTCTGTGGGAAAGATTTGAGATAATCTTTCCTCTTAAGAAAGCCTTCAAAGTTTCCCAGAGTATTCCTGCAGAAACCACTGAGGATGTATTTGTTTCTAAAAAAAATTTATTTGCTTGGGTGTAAATTCTGTACAGTTCTCATCTGCTAGTTAAAGTGGGTTAAGATTCCAGCTGCGAGATGAGTATGTGGGGCATAATGATTTTAGCTCCATGATCAATGGGGTGTGGTCGGAGAGAACAATTGTTCATACTTAGAAGATTTAATCGTAGGCAAGAAATTTTTATCTAAAAAGAAACAATCAATTCTTGAGTAACATTGATGCACTGGTGAGTAGTAGGAATATGCTCCTGAGTTTGGGTTTAGATATCTCCAGGGGTCTGATAAGTTGTGATCAGTTACAAACTGTATAATAGTCTTTGCAGTGTTAGACGTCATCGTCCCTGTGGCAGGAGGCCTATCTAGGTCTGGATTTAAAACACAATTAAAAACCCTAGCCATTATAATTTTATGAGTGTTCACTTTAGGAATGGATGCAAGTACGTTTTGGATGAAGTCCCCATCATCCACATTGGGTGAGTATCTATTTATCAAAATCACTTTACAAATAAATAAATTATCCATGATGATCACATATCAGATACTACATCTGGTACTACAAATGAGATTGTTCTATGTATAAGAATTCCCACACTTCTAGTTTTCTTTGTAAAGCTGGAATGGAATATTGGCCAGTCCAGTCTCTGTGCAGCCAAAACTGATCTTTGCTTAATAAGTGTTTCTTCTGTAAAAATATTGTTTTAATGTTTAGATCTGTTAGGTGAGAGAATACTTTCTTTCTCTTTAATTCGTGATTCAGACCGTTAACATTCTAGCTCACAAAGTGAACTGTTTGGTCATGGAGACATTGCTTCTGAACTTTTGTTGAAATTTTGTAGTCTTAACTTAAGAGCAGACAGCTTTGACCTTAATTATCAAATTTCCCAGGAGTTATTACCATGAAGCCTATTGTTACATTGGCAGTTATAATTATAAGGATTAAATGGATAGATTAGAGATAAATTGTTCTCTTTCTCTCCCCCCTTATGTGACAATGCGGGTTCAGCTCCGTGCTTCCCTCGTTGGCCTGGGAGCCCTTGAAACCAACACCATCGGTAATGTCACCGATGAGCTAGACAGTGAGGCAATAACAATGAGCAAGGGGATGTTGTAACAATGTGCAAAAGTGCTTTTATTAAAAGTAACCCAAAACAAGTGTTCAAATCAAAGTGCAGCAGTGCATTCAACAGTTCAATAAATAATCCAATAAAAGAAACGTGTGGAGATTAAAATACAAAAACAAAAGTATTCCTTTAAAACGAGGTTCAAACGTACATCAGGAAGCAGTCTTTAAAAACACTGACAAGCCCGGTGCTTCTTTTCCGTTAGCGTCTCACCTGCTTCTCCCATGCGGGCCCTGCAACAGGTGAGACGCTCTCACTGCAGCTGACTTTCTCCTGCTACTGTCAGTCGCCTTTCCGAACCTTGGCTCCGGTCGGCTCCTCCTGACAGTAACCTGGGAATTCCTCCAACGGCCAAGGCTCTCACGTGGAGGACACTACATCCCAAGTCCTGACTCCCGCTGCCATCCGCGGCCTTAAGTGGAGTCCTTCTGCAACCTCCGTCTTTCTTTCTTTCTCGTTCTCTTTTTCTTTTCTCTCCTTTCCAACCGTCTCGGGCTTCTCTATATATGCAGAGAGGACATAGCAGCTGCAGCACATTAGCCCAAGGAACAATCACGGATGTCCCCAACCTGTGCACTTAGGTGAGAAATGCCCACAACGCAGATCACCCTGAGATGCTACAGCCACCACGCCCCCTCGCTAAGCAGCGAGCGCAATGATTATTTATTTAAAATCGAACTGGCCTTTGCTGGAAGAACTGTGGACCCATATCACCACAGCTTAGCCCCCTGCCCCCCATTTTGCCTCCCCTTGTGAGGCTGGACCACACTTCACAAAGTCCCAGTCCTCTGACATAGAGACAGAGCACATCCAAAAAAAACAAGCCCCCCAATAGCGGCGTATAAGGATTAAAATAGAGATATCCACAGGTAGTTTTTATCAGTTGCTATCGTCATTATCAGTTAATTTTATTTATGATTGCAGGCATGCCAGGAGCAAAAGTTAAGTTTTGTTTTCTCTATAACTAGATTAAATTATTCCGATATGCCAAGAAAATCTTTCTGTTATCTTGAGAAAACAACTTAAGAAAATAACAATATTGCATATCCTCTCCTCCGAACTAAATACTTGTGCGTCAATTTGATATTTCAATGTTTTACTTTTAATAAACTGCAAAAAAAAATCCTAAAGTCCCGTTTTTACTTTGAATTTTGGGGTATTGAGTGCTGTTTGATGAGAAAGAAAATTAAATTAAGCATAAGACTGCAACATAGCTAAATATGTAAAAAGTGAAGGGGTCTGAATACTTTCTTAAGGCACTACAGTTAGGTCCATAAATATTTGGACAGAGACAACTTTTTTCTAATTTTAGTTCTGTATATTACCACAATTTTTGAATGAAACAACTCAGATGCAGTTGAAGTGCAGACTTTCAGCTTTAATTCAGTGGGGTGAACAAAACGATTGCATAAAAATGTAAGGCAACTAAAGCATTTTTTTAACACAATCCCTTCATTTCAGGGGCTTAAAAGTAATTGGACAATTGACTCAAAGGCTATTTCATGGGCAGGTGTGGGGCAAGTCCGTGGTTATGTCATTATCAATTAAGCAGATAAAAGGCCTGGAGTTGATTTGAGTTGTGGTGCTTGCATGTGGAAAACTTTGCTGTGAACAGACAACATGCGGTCAAAGGAGCTCTCCATGCAGGTGAAAGAAGCCATCCTTAAGCTGCGAAAACAGAAAAAACCCATCTGAGAAATTGCTAAAATTTTACGAGTGGCAAAATCTACAGTTTGGTACATCCTGAGAAATAAAGTAAGCACTAGTGAACTCAGCAACACAAAAAGACCTGGACGTCCACAGAAGACAACAGTGGTGGATGATCGCAGAATCATTTCCATGGTGAAGAGAAACCCCTTCACAACAGCTAACCAAGTGAACAACACTCTCCAGGGGGTAGGCGTATCGATATCCAAGTCTACCAAAGAGAAGACTGCATGAAAGTAAATACAGAGGGTGCACTGCAAGGTGCAAGCCACTCATAAGTCTCAAGAATAGAAAGGCTAGATTGGACTTTGCTAAAGAACATCTAAAAAAGCCAGCACAGTTCTGGAAAAATATTCTTCGGACAGGTGAAACCAAGATCAACCTCTACCAGAATGATGGCAAGAAAAAAGTATAGAGAAGGCGTGGAACAGCTCATTATCCAAAGCATACCACATCATCTGTAAAACACGGTGGAGGCAGTGTGATGGCTTGGGCGTACATGGCTGCCAGTGGCACTGGGACACTAGTGTTTATTGATGATGTGACACAGGACAGAAGCAGCCGAATGAATTCTGAGGTGTTTAGAGACATACAGTCTGCTCAAATCCAGCTAAATGCAGTCAAATTGATTGAGCGGCGTTTCATGATACAGATGGACAATGACCCAAAACATACAGCCAAAGCAACCCAGGAGTTTATTAAAGCAAAGAAGTGGAAAATTCTTGAATGGCCAACTCAGTCACCTGATCTTAACCCAATTGAGCATGCATTTCACTTGTTGAAGACTAAACTTCAGACAGAAAGGCCCACAGACAAACAGCAACTGAAAGCTGCTGCAGTAAAGGCCTGGCAGAGCATTAAAAAGGAGGAAACCCAGCATCTGGTGATGTCCATGAGTTCAAGACTTCAGGCTGTCATTGCCAGCAAAGGGTTTTCAACCAAGTATTAGAAATGAACATTTTATTTCCAGTTATTTAATTTGTCCAATTACTTTTGAGCCCCTGAAATGAAGGGATTGTGTTAAAAAATGCTTTAGTTGCCTCACATTTTTATGCAATCGTTTTGTTCACCCCACTGAATTAAAGCTGAAAGTCTGCACTTCAACTGCATCTGAGTTGTTTCATTTAAAATTCGTTGTGGTAATGTACAGAACCAAAATTAGAAAAAAGTTGTCTCTGTCCAAATATTTATGGACCTAACTGTATATACAATGTACATTGCAAGTTTTAATTATGCTTAATGTTGTGATTCACAATACACTTTCACAATTAATACAACAATGCAAACATTTTAAATACCTAGTAACCAATTGTCCCAATACTAGAGGAGAACAGAACCCAAACCATGAAAATATAGCTGTATATTAAAGGATATATGCAAATAAATACCAGAAATAAAATATATAATTTATGCATATGGCAATTTTCATTTCACCGTCCAAAAATGTATGGTGGGTGGTAAACTAAATAATCTCTTATCTGACAGAACAATAGCTGGTTTTGTGAAGCAAATAGTAAATTAAATCTACATTATGATGTGCTCTGGCTTTAGCAGTGCTACCTGTTATGTACTGAAGAATATCATCTTACACCTTTTATCTTTCCCACACCTCACTCAATTTAAGGTTTATTTATTGCTTATCACCACAACTAATGTCAATAATACAATTTCTTTAGAATGAATTTCTTATTCTTTACTAACTTAGCAGTTATTATTGGGTATCAACTTATTTTTTAAAGTCAATTCATGTATCATTAACCATTTTGTAATTTTTCACTCCCATTGCTTTCAGTTTTCATTATTTTTTAAGTGATAGGGCATACGGCTGTGGTGGAGTTTTTGTAATACTAGTGAAGTATCCCATTTAAATATATTTGTCAAGATCTACAAGAATGGAGATATAATAAATTTTCAAATCTGCTTTCGGAGTTGCACTGGGTGCAACCTATGTATGATTAACCCTGGAGAAGACTTCAGTCTATTTTAGTAAATTAATTAATCAATTAATTAATTAACTAATGACAAGATTTATTCGTATTGGTATTAAGATCTCTTGTTAGCTAAACATCCTTTGTGCTTTTCAAAATTACAGGCAGATCCAAGTACAAAATCAGAAACATACCATGTCAAAATAGAAAACAAAAAGCATACATTAAACTTTGCCAGATTTCTTGCTGAATCATCTTTGATCAGTCTTTCAACACTGAGAAACTCACTCTCATCTCCTAAAAAATGTTTCCAGAAGCAAAACAAAAGTAGCTCTTTTCCTCTAGTTATTTTCAAATAATAAAAAAAACTATATTTTGCTATAGAAACTAGCCAGGTTTCATTTAAAACAGTGAAAAACAATATGCTTATATATAAAGTGCATTTCTGGTATCCATGAAGTTAGATTAATATTCAGTGCATCACTATGGTCTGTGTATTCAATTACTTTTACACTCATATAACCCGTTTATGAAAAATTATTATTTCATATACCATTTCTACTTATTATTTTGCTGCATTGTTTTGTTTTACCTTTTTTTCAAATTCTTGTTTTTGCTTTCATTATTAACTGGGAGAAAACATTTTTGAGGCTCTACCAGAGAAACACCTTAAAGGTCCTTGAGGCGGATGGGCTACAACAGCAGAAGACAACATCATGTTCCACTCCCATTAGTCAGGCTTCAGTGGACACTGGCTCAACTAAACTGGAAAGTTGAAGACTGGAAAGATGTAGCCTGGTCTAAGAAAAATCTCAACTTCTGCTGAAGCACACAGATGGGTGGGTCAGAATTTAGAGCTAACAGCATGAATCCTTGCTCCTGACATACAGTACATTGCTTCAACAGCCCAGGCTAGTAGTGGTAGTATAATGGTTTGGGGAATGTTTTCTCCACACACTTTGGTCCTGATAGTACCAATTAATCATTGCTTGAATACTTATTTGAGTATTGTTGCTTACCATTTACAACTCTTTAAGACCGATTGACCCATCTTCTAATGGCTACTTCCAGCACGATAATGCACTATGTCACAAAGCAAAAGTCGTCTCAACCAGGTTTCATGAATATGACAATAAGATCATTATTCTTCAGTGGCCTTCCCAGTCACTGGATCTAAATCCATTAGAACACTGCTGGGAATTGTTAGAACAGGAGATTTGCAGCATGAATGTGCAGCTGACAAATCTGCAGAAATTGCATGATGCAATCATGTCAAGTTGGACCAGAATCTCAAAGACATATTTTCAGCATTTTGTGGAATCCATGTCATGAAGTATTTAGGTTGTTTAGAAAGCAAAAGGAAGCCCTACCCAGTATTAGCATAGTGTTCCCAACAATTTCGTCAATGAGTGTATTTATTGTAAATAAAGACAAAAATGCATGGAAAAGGAGCTCCAACCAGTAAACCCCCATTTAATTGGTAGGGTTTGGAGCCACATATTTGAAAAAGTACTGATGATGAAGAAATTATTAGTGCTAGTGTTCCATCTAGCATCTTAGAGCTGTAAATACACAGAATAGCAGGAATTTCAGCTGGTCAAATGCCTATCTTGTTGGTCACATTCTTTTTACTCACCCAGAGTCAAAGGGGCAGAGCCAAAGGCAGGGCAGATGTGACGCCTAGTTTCTCTCTGTTGGTGCTCCTTCATTCTATACAGGGAAGCATAAACAATTGTTCCATGTCCTTCACACTGTCCTGGGGCCTTGTGTATACAGTGATCCCTCGTTATATCGCACTTCGTCTTTTGCGGCTTCACTCCATCGCGGATTTTAAATGTAAGCATATGTGAATATTCAGTATATTGCGGATTTTTCCCTGCTTCGCGGATGTCTGCGGCCTACAGTACGTGTGCTTCCTCAGTTGATTTGCCCATTTGAATTCAAACAAGGGACGCATTTGAATTCAAACAAGGGACGCTATTGGCGGATGGCTGAGAAGCTACCCAATCAGAGCACGCGGTTAAGTTCCTGTGTGCTGCTGATTGGCTCAGCCACGGAGTGCTGCATTAACCAGGAAGTCTAATCTCACTCATTCAGCATTAACGTGCCCAAGCGCCAACAGAAGATGCAAATGATTGCAGAAAAGGTAAAAGTTTTGGATATGTTGAAGGAAGGAAACAGCTACACCGCTGCAGGACACCATTACAGCATAAATGAGTCCACGATTCTTTTTATTTAAAAAGGAGGAAAAGCATATAAGATCTACGGCCGCAGTGTCCTTTAACCAGGGCGCAAAACGAGTTGCAAGTAGACGTGATAAGGCAGTAGTCTGGATGGAATCTGCTTTAGGGATTTGGATTGAAGAGTGATGGAAGAAGAACAACGGCGGTGCTAAACAGTCGCCTGAAGAGGCTCCTTTAGAAGAGCTGTAATGCTATCCTTTGTTGTGCAGTAAAATTAAACTCATCATTATCAGACAGTCGTCGTGTCATTGTTGGTGAGTAACCATAATTAATTATTTACGTACAGTACTTATTACATGTACATAGTTTAGTGTCACTGTACACACATTTTACTGTATACAGTTTTTCTTGCATTGTATGTATTTATTGCTGGTGGCCTGTCTGTCGTAATGGCTGTAACATATGTGATATCGGAGACGCTCGATATCTTTAAAATAATATTTAGGTTTTACTGTGTTTACATACATAATTTCAATGAATCTTATCTAATATCTAAGAGAATACAAAGGGTTTATGCTGTATAATTGTGCGTGAAATGTTTATAATAGTGTGGGAGAGTTTATAAGGACTTAAAATATATAAAAATAACCATATAAACATATGGTTTCTACTTCGCGGATATTCTTATTTCGCGGGTGGCTCTGGAACACAACCCCTGTGATGGAAGAGGGATTACTGTAATGCCATGCGTAGAATTCACAAAAAAACATGACATATGGTCAAAAACAGAAATGTGTGTACACACAAAAAAATTTAGATGCATAAATCTGTGCATAAGCCAGCTTCCTTGTTCTTCGGCTATGTAAATCCCGGTCAGCATGAAATGTAACACACGTGCACACGCCTGCCGCCCCACCCCGACTCCTTCCAGAACTATGCCTCTTTGAATATGCAAATCAATATAAATAGCCCCTTAAATTCAGCATTCTGTGAAAAGGCCATAATAAAAGCATGGGGAAAATTGAAGAATTTCAGCGAATACCAAGTGGAAGCAAGGAAAAACGTACTATTTGTTGGTTTAAGTAGTGGTATAAACCAATAAAGGAAGTTGATCGAGTGACATACAGTATAGTGGAGGAGAAACTCGAAACTTCATGTTCACAAAGTCGCACAGTGCCCAAAATAATAAAAGAAGTGGTCAGATATCAAAGTCACTGTGAAAAGGCGAGTCATAATGTATTAGGGTACAGAGAAAAAAAGAAAAATAGGGACACAGTTGGAAAAAAAGGTCGAAATATCAACTTTAATCTTGAATTTCCTCTTTAATCACATAGTTTATTTTGTCATTAAAGTAGTAAAGTCATAATGTTCATCTTAAAATCATTTAATTTACTAGTTCCTCAAATCCCATCATAACTAAAGCAGTACATTAAATACTTCATATTCTATGTGTTCTTCTATGTACTCTATGTATGTGAATCACTATGTGCTTCTTAAACGAGCTTTTTCTTACACTGACAGGATACAGAATACATTTCATTCATGATATTAGAGCTCTCTGAACAATTTAAATATTAAGATGTATACTTGATATTATTTTCATGATGATAAGAATTAAAGCATGTATTAAACATGGGACCAAGGTAGTGCAGTGGTAGCAATGAACGGGCGCCCCATTCAGAGATTGTTCTTGCCTCCTGCAAGATGCTTGCTGTGCCATGAGTGACCCTCGATGAAATAATTTATTGCAGCTGTACTGTCTCTTTCAAACATCCCAACCCCCAATTCCTGTCCTTCCTTTTCTTTCTTCAAGTAACCAATCGCCACAAAAGATCTGAAATAAATGTCAAGCCATCTGTGAACTTGGAATGGCACTTCTTCAAAACTTTTAAGGAACTTTTGAAATATCTTCATAGTAGATGTTTAATTATTCCATCCATCTATCCATCCAGAGTCACGCCAGTCCCAGCAAGCATACAGCGCGAGGTAGGAACTATCCCTGAACGAGGCGCCAACTCATCGCTACCTCTGTCCACCGTGCCCACATGTTTAATTATTAACAGTATACATTATTTAAATGAAGTAAAAATTTATCTGTATAGTGTAATATATACATTTTACAGCATTTCATCTTAAAAATGATATCAAGAAGCCAGTCGTCATCATCTGTAAATACGTACTCTCTTGTAATGAATTGAGTTGAGTTCCTTTATTGTTATTTTATAGTATAATGAGATTCAATATGCAAATCCTTCATAAACTTTTTTTTCTATAAAATGGCAAAATAACAACAATAAAATAATAGTACGATAAAAAACAAAAAAAAATGAATATGTTTCTGAACCGTGAGGTCCCTACAGGAAACTTTCTGAAGTGTTTGCTGAGTTGGTGAAGTCCAAACAGACTGTGCCCATGGCTGAGGCAGCGTGTACTAGAAGCTGTATCCCGATAATTCTCTCCACTCTTGACACAATCTGCCTTAGAGCTTTCCAATGAGCTGCTGTACAGCTGTGATTCCACACTCAAATAAAGTGGGTTAAAAAACTATGGGTGGTGCACTGGATCGAGTAACAATGCTAAAGCAGCTATGGTATTTGGAATAGTTTGGCCATTCTGTGCACCATTATATGGTTACAGGTTGATTACAATCAGATGCCTTAAACTAAAAAACGATATACGATTAATTTCAGTGTATTTAATAAAACTGCGTCAGGGATGTGAATCTAAAAAATACAAGGAATCCACACAGGAACAGTAGCACTGCTTTGATGCTGGGTGCTGCCAGTTTGCAAAACCGAGTCAAAATCTTGCATACGCAATGGAATGAGCTGGTGTGAGAATGTGCATGGCTTTATGGCAAGTTTAGTTTTTATACATTGTTAGCATGGAAATGGGCATATGCTAACAGACAAAGGACTGGACCAGCCAGGGTTGCATTATGCAGCATCCATTCTAGTCAACAGCAAATGTGGGAGGAAAAATGGGAGTGAAACAAGCAATGGAAATGTGCCGCTTTTGAACAGCAAATCTGAATCCGGCAGGGCTTATCACCTCCCCAGTCAACCACCACCAACACCCCATGAGTCAAAAGCATCAACTCTTTATAGATAAACGACTCTGCATTCTGTTCACGGAGAACACCATCATGTGTTGTCAGATTTAAATGTTTTGGTTAGTGCACTGGTGAATATGAAGGATATAAAAAAGCCTATAAAGGGAACACACATGGAAATAACGAAAACACGTAACAGAATAGGATAAGCTGAACCAGAATATGAAGGTTCAGGAGGTATGTTTAAGCAAAAACTTCGATGTAAAGTTAAAAGAAAATCTAACAAAAATGGATGAAAATATAGAGGAAAAAATTACCAAAATTGAGAATAAAATTAAAGTATTTGGGACTTACCTGAAAGAAGTTAAGCATATGTTTATGGCTCACATCAAAGTAGATGAACAAGTGACGTCCAACACTGATAAAAAAATAACTGCCTTAAAATTCAATTGCAAAGTGTTTTGTGACATACTAGTAATGTTTTGAAGACAGATTTAGAAGGAACAGCATCAGAATCAAATGACTTCCTGAAAACAGCAAAAGTACTAACCCAGTGAAATTTGTAGTTGAATTATCTTCTAAAATAATAGGTAAGGATTTCAATCATACATTCAACTTTTAGATTTCCATAAATGAATCAAATTCCTCAAAGCACAGAAGCCTGATTGTCAGTTTTGACAAACTACAGGGTAAAGAAAACTTGATGTTGATTCTTGGGCAGAAAGAGATTATATTAAAAACAGCTGAATTTGCATTTTCCACTGATTCTTTCCTTCAACCACTAAAAAACAAGCTACATTCTAGAGCATGAAATAGCACTTACATAGAGTTGAAATAAGATATAGCATCTTGTTTCCAGCTAAACTGAAAGCGACAGTTGATGGCCAAATATATTTCCTTTGCTCTCTTAAAAAACAACTAAAAAAATTCAACATTCTTTAAAACATGGACAGGAGTCATATTGTGTCTTTGTAATGCAAAGAAGAATCTGCTTGCACATCTTTTGTCACTCCCCCAATTTTTTGGTCACTTTTTCACTACTTTATTGTAGTTTATTTTAATAAATATATGTGTATATTACTACAGATTATAGTATAGCCTTTCACCCCCTGTAAGTTAATACGAGTTAAGAACTTTCTTAGCTATATCTGTAGAACAGAGTATTGATTAAATTTTGGATTAGTCTCATTGCTAGCCTGGACTGATAGACCCATTTGCAGTTTGTAAATAGGATAGGCATACATTTTTCTGACCATTTAGAAATGGTTCAGGTATATGAGCAAACTTGAAGAGACAAACAAGATAAAAGCCATGAACTGAATTTTCTTTAAACAAGGGATTTTCTTTACTTTGTAATACCAACTTTTTCTCTATTTTTGTGTGAACTGTTTTACTTTGAATTTTTACTAAAGCTTTTACAAACAAATGATATTTTGTCTGTGGAATCATTTCAATGTGTCACCCTATTGCCAGAATCCCATGAAGCAAACTAAAGCTGCAGAACATTGGTAATTTTGGGTAAATTTACAGCTACAGTTTTTTATCAGAAAACTGCTATCTGAAGGCTTTGAACTGGACCTGGAAACTACCATATGAGGACTCATCAATGAAAGAAAAAGAGCTGAACTACTGCAAGGTAGCATGCTCTTTTCTTCTATCTATGCATGAACAGAACTGAAAGCAAAGTTGCTGCACCTAAATCTAAGAAAATTTTATAGAATGTGATGGAATATAAAGTGATTATGGATGATCGCTTGTGTTTTTGCCTGAGATAGGAATCTCGACTTGTCCGTGTTGGTGGAGCATCTCAATTGTGACATAGCTGTTACTTAGAAGCTGTTGCCTGGAAACACACTGTCAGACAGCTGTTGTAAAGATGTCCAAGCATAGCTCAAGTGAGGTGACAGGGAGTTATCTGAGTACGGAATCAAAGCCAGAGGATGTGCTTAAGGATCTTAAAGATCATATAAAGAAAAGGCAAGATCGGGTATCCGGACTTATGACTGAAATCAAAAGCCTTAAAGACACATCTGAAAATTTAAACGAGATAGTACAGCTGTTTGAAATCTTTCACGAGATGGGTAGTCAGTCTGAGGAGCTGTATGGAAAAATAATATCTATGGTAAGTAAAGAAAGTTCTATCTTGTATTAACGTACAGGGGCTGAAAGGCTATACCATAATCTATTGCTATGAAAGAAAATCATATTCTATTCAAATTAAGCAAACACTAATATGATTTTAATCTTGTATATACAAGTGTATTAAAATACTTTAATTTCAGTTGCTTTTGGTAACACTACAGAATATCTATTACATTTGAACCAAACAGTTTTGCTGCCCTTTTTTTGGGAGACAGTTTAACATCTTACCCTAGGATCATTGTATCTGGATTATACTATTATAAGATATTTTAACTACATCCTTTCTACACCTCTTCAGGGGAGTCTCTTTTAGTTTTTGTTGTTATTTCTTGGCATGTCTGACAACTAAGACTCTGTGAAGTCTCATTTTGCCTCACTTGGGAAGGCAAGTTGGGGGTAGCTAATGAGGGTGGAGGGAAAGAGAGCAAGTTACTATTTATCTATTCTTTTTACCTCCAAAATTATAAGTGGCAACATAATGACACACCTCTTAGTCAACCTACCTGGCAATAATGATATGAAATCAGTTTAAAAGGTAAATTCTGGAATAATGCACTGCTCCTACTTAAGATTACAAAATGTTCTCAAACATTCAGAAGCAGTATTTCTCTAAACAGTGATTGAACTTTTTTAAGCTGGAATGTCAAAGGCCTCAGTCATGCTCTAAAAAGAAAAAAGTATTCTCCTACCTCATAGGCCTAAGTGCCAACTCACTTAATAAGTAAGGACTAATTTCAAAACCAGAAGTCTGGGAATTTTAATTAATAAGGCAATCCTACTTGTAGCATCACATGTAGTATCCCTGGAGTGTGATATGTCATGGTGATGGGTAATTTATTTAGTACGAAAGTAATTTTGATAAATATATACACACCTAATGCGAATGATAGAGATCATATCCAAAACATGTTTGCATCCATTTCCAATTCGAACACTGATAATATTATAATGGCTGCAGATTTAAATCACACATTAAATTCAGACCTGCACAGATCTTCAACTACAATGATAGTAATAACACCATAAAGACAATCATATAGTTTGTAATGGATCATAATTTATCGCACCCAAGGAGATTCTTAAATCCAAACTCAAGAGAATATTCCTTCTTCTTACCAGTACATAATAGCTACTCAAGAACTGATTATTTCTTCATGGATAATAATCTATTGCCCACTATCAAATCTTGTAAGTATAACACAATTTTTATTTCCGATCATGTTCCTCTTATCTCACTGCTTGAATCATTATGCCTATTACACTCATTTCAAAACTGGCATATTAAACCCCTGTCATTATCAGACATAACCATATAGAGTTCATCTCCAAACAAATCATTTCATATCTCTCACATATAAAATTAATTTGGAGAACAAGAAGGCATCAGAGTTAATCAGAGAGATTTCCAGAATAGATCGTGAATAGGAAAAGACAAAATTCACAATCAGAATTTAATCTCTTGACAACAAAAGGAGCTCAACAACTCATCTTTAAATAATAACATTATTATTATGAACATGAAGAGAAGGCTAATAAGATTTTAGTCGAACAGACCCACAAGCAGGATGTTTGCAACACAATAACATTAATTACCAACACAACTGAAGATACAATCATAGACCATAAAAATATAACATACACATTTAAACATTTATATTACATAAAAGATGATGAGGTACAATCTTGAGAGTTTTTTGATACATTACAAATACTATGGTACAATACCTATAATCTGTACCTAAGAACAGTTGCAACTGGAAATAAAAGGAGTTTAAGGAGTTCTATAAACCCTTCTATTCCACTCAGTTTAAAGAAAATGAGACACAGTCTGTGGAGTATTTTGATACAAAACAAATACCACAGCTCAATACTCTTAGTGCAGAAGTAACTTGACAAACCTCTGACACTCTCAGAACTACTGGATGCAATAAACTCTTTCCAAAGTGGGAAAGAAGCATGCCCTGATGGCTACTTAGTGGAATTTTATATAAAAAAGTCAACTAAATTAGATTCATTCTTATTAACAACATTACAGTAATCCCTCCTCCATCGCGGGGGTTGCGTTCCAGAGCCACCCGCGAAATAAGAAAATCCACGAAGTAGAAACCATATGTTTATATGGTTATTTTTATATTGTCATGCTTGGGTCACAGATTTGCGCAGAAACACAGGAGGTTGTAGAGAAACAGGAACGTTATTCAAACACTGCAAACAAACATTTGTCTCTTTTTCAAAAGTTTAAACTGTGCTCCATGACAAGACAGAGATGACAGTTCTGTCTCACAATTAAAAGAATGCAAACATATCTTCCTCTTCAAAGGAGTGCGTGTCAGGAGCACAGAATGTCACATAGATAGAGAAAACAATCTCTAGTAAACAAATCAATAGGGCTGTTTGGCTTTTAAGTATGCGAAGCACCGCGGCACAAAGCTGTTGAAGGTGGCAGCTCACACCCCCTCCGTCAGGAGCAGGGGGAGAGAGAGAGAGAGATACAGAGAGACAGAGTTTGTTTTTCATTCAAAAATCAATACGTGCCCTTCGAGCTTTTAAGTATGCGAAGCACGGTGCAGCATGTCATTTCAGGAAGCAGCTGCACAAAAGATAGCAACGTGAAGATAATCTTTCAGCATTTTTAGACGAGCGTCCGTATCGTCTAGGTGTGCGAACAGCCCCCCTGCTCAATCCCCATACGTCAGGATCAGAGAAAGTCAGCGCAAGAGAGACAGAGAAAAGTAAGCAATCTAGCTTCTCAGCCATCTGCCAATAGCGTCCCTTGTATGAAATCAACTGGGCAAACCAACTGAGGAAGCATGTACCAGAAATTAAAAGACCCATTGTCCGCAGAAATCCGCGAACCAGCAAAAAATCTGCGATATATATTTAAATATGCTTACATATAAAATCCGCGATGGAGTGAAGCCGTGAAAGGCGAAGCGCGATATAGCGAGGGATCACTGTAATGTAAAGTAGAGAATGTAAAATTTTTCCTCAAACTTTTTGCCAAGCATTGATTACTATTTTTCCAAAGAAAAATAAAGACTTACTACAATGTGCAACAAATAAACCAATTTCAATATTTAAGATACTCTCCAAATTTTTAGCTAGAATTGAACTGAGAAAGTGCTTCCTTCTGTAATATCAAAAGAACAAATCAGATTCTTTAGAGGCAGACACATAACTTCAAATCTTCAGCATATTTTTGATGAAATATACTCACCCAAGAAACATAACACACCAGAGATCTTACTATCTTTGAATGCAAAAAAAGACTTTTGACAGAGTCGTATGGCACTATCCATTCACCACATTGCACAAATTTGGGTTTGGTACAAATATATTTGCATGGATTCAATTTAGAATGTGGTACTAAACAAGGGTAAAATATCACCATTGCTTTTTGCAATAACCATTGAGCCATTGGCTATTCATTTTCAAAATACATCAGATGTAAAATGGGTTTTCAGTGAGGGACTCAAACACAAAATATCATTGTATGTGAATGATATGGTACTTTATATATCTGACCTACAAATATCTTTACCATTAGTCCTTAACACAAGCATGATTTCAAAAGACATCTGGAGTCAAAATTAATTGAATAAAAGTGCTTTTTCCAGTGAACAGCATACTAGACTGAACATAAATCCATTCATTCTATCAAAACAGTTTAAATATCTAGTGATAAACATTACAGGTAAATATAAAGATCTTTCTTGATGCAATTTTGGCAACAGCATGGAAAAAATCAACCAAGATGTTAACAGATGGTCTACCCTCCATTTCACCTTAGCAGGGAAAATAAATATTGCCATCATCTATATCTATATCCGAACATCTTTATGTACATCACTGTTGTTTAAGAAACTATACTCAATTATAACCCAATTTATCAGGATTTTAAGACACCCATACATTCAAAAGGTGACTCTAGAAAGACCTAAAGCAGACAGTGGCATGACACTACCTAACTTTCAATTACTGAGAGTAAAATATACCCACCATAAAGACAGAACTCAGCACAGATTAATGAATTTACACCAGCCCAGTCAGTAATAGAAATTAAGTCTTGCTATACTTCTTTATATGTCCTGCTTTGTGCCCCAGTATATAGTAGCTTTGTCAATATTACCAAAAATCCAGTTGTCCACCAATCACTCAGAATATGGAATAAATGCAGGACACACTTCAAGGCAGAGAAGCTTTTATCAGTTGCTGCTCTACACAGTTGTTCTTCTAAAACAAACCTCAGTCAAAAATTCAAGTTAAAATCTTTCATCAATCACATATATCTTTGTTAAAATTTGGCAAGATTTCACTTGCAATTGTTAAAAATTCAGAGTGCCAGGGTGTATGGTCTCCTATACAAGCCACAGGCAATTCAAAGCTGTAATAAACTCAGACAGGAAGAGATCTGGCAGACCCAAAGTCACAACCCAATCAGAAGACAAGAGTCTGAAGGTCACTAGCTTGTGTGATTGGCACTTCACAGCACAACAGCTTCAAACACAGCTTAGCACTGGTTGAAAAAAGCCAGTCTCAGTTTCTACTGTGAAGAGGAGACTTTGTGCTGTAGGTTTAACAGGATGAGTGGCAGTAAGAAAACCATTACTTAAAGGATAATATAGGGTCTTGAAATACCAGCTGTGGACTACTTCTGATTGGAAGAAAGTCTTATGGACCAATGAATCAAAATTTGAAATCTTCGGTTCATCATGCAGTGCGTTTGTACAAGATGGTGAAAGGATGATTCCTCAGTGTGTGACACAAACTGTCAAACATGGAGGCGGAAGGGTGATGGTCTGTGGTTCTTTTGTTGGAGGCAGAGTTGATGATTTGCATTCTGAATCAAAAGGGTTGCCATAGTTTGGTTGTTATATCAGCAAAAGTTAGCTATTTTGATTAGTCAGAAGTTTGAATAAAATGTTGTACACTTAATGATTCCTTGACTTATTTTGTTTTTTATTTGCCATTGTTTATTTGTTCTATGCCTTGATTTCATGAAACATTAAGACATTAAACTGTGTGCATTTCCCACACATGAGGGAGGAAATATGCTGGATTTGGTCATTTCAAAAGTACGAAAAATTGACATAAGGTAGGTCATGGATAGTATGGTATATCTGACCATTTTTGCATTTTTTTATGTAGACTATTAAATGGAAGTAGTGTATGTATTGTTAAAAACTTTATTTTGATGACACAGCAGCCTGTAGGTTTACTAATATTCAGAAAAATCAGTCCAAACGCAGTGTGTGCTCTAATATAGCCAACAATATAAATAGGAAGGTGGAATACTTGAATGCTAAGGTGAGAGCAGCAGCTGACATAGTGGACCCTGAAAAGATTATTAAGTAATCCTCTGGCAATAAAATACCTTGGAAGACATAAAGAGCTGAGTGTAAATTGAGCAAAACTGAATTAACCTTCCACTATTAAATATTTAAGGTACATATAACTGAACATAACTTAGCAGTCCGCCTTGAAAGGCAGTGTTATTTCTCTAAAATTATAAATGATAATGATGGAAATTCAAGAGTTTTATTCTCAACTAATGATTGTCTTCTAAAAACTGTAAGACTTATGCATCATTTTTAAACACAAAATAAATATTTTAATTCTGTTTAAACCGGCATGTTTTTTATTGAATTAAATTCCTTAATAGGTCTACCTGAACTCTAGAGAATAATTTCTTAACTTAAATCCTTTACTTGTGTCCTTGACCCAGATTCAACTGGCTTTTTGAAAGAAGTCTCATTGATAGTGTACTTGACATACTGTAGTTAACTCATCATTAGATACAGGGGGCTTCACAGATTGTCTAAAGACTGCAGTTGTTAAACCCACACATCAAGAAATATAATCTAGACTCATCTCTCTTTGACAATTTTAGATCAATTTCTAACCTGATACTCTTAAGTAAAATTCTACAAAAGGCAGTTTTTCAGCAGGAAAATGAGAACTTGAACAAATATTCTATTTCTTATAAGCTTCAGTCAGCTTTTAGAACAAATCATAGTACAGAAACTGCACTGGTTAAAGTAGTAAATGACTTAGGGGTAATGCAAATAAAGGCCGCAAATCTGAGAAAATCTCTCCAGTTTATGCATAAGTACATTGGTAACTTGTATCCTTTAGAATTGATTTCAAAATACTACTAATGGATACAGCTTCAAATAATCTTGTTCCTTATATATATTTTGGAGTGCTTGTCACCCTACATTACAAATTGTAACCTTAGATCTTCCAATAGTGGTCAGCTTATTATTCAAAGAGCTAAGCATAAAAGAACTGGTGAGGTGGCCTTTTGCTGTTATGCACTAAAAATCTAGAATACTTTACTAATTGGGATATGTCAAGCTAATACTGTGGATGGAACATTTAAAAAAAACTCCTAAAAATCATTTTTTTATTTTTGACTTTTTTGTAGCTACATTTTAGTTGTACTCCTAATAGAATATATTCACTGTACTTAGAATGATCGTATTCTTCAGGAATTTGCAATCATTTCTAATCTCTGCTTTCCTTTGTTTTCTTTTCCAATTCTTCTGTGGTGTTGTTTTGACCACCACTACCTGATTGAAGCATCAGTTGTACTGGAATGAAGGCGGATGCCCCAGGTGTCCACGAGACCAAACCTTGTTGAATCTTCTGGAACAAAGCCTGGAAACAGTGAAGAATGACTCAAGGACCACTGTGTTAGGTAAAATGCCCAGCGGTCTTTTGGCCTTGGAATCCCTTCAGTTTTATTTTTTTTTATCATCATAATCAACTTTGGAGACACAGAACATGACATCATATATAAGGACTCTACTTTTCTACTAATTATATATTTGTGTTATGTAAGCTCATATTACCTTAATTTTTGTTATTCATTATTATCCCCAATTTAACTTGTTTTTCTTTTCCTGTAACTAGTTTAGACATCTTGTAGAGCACTTTGAGTTGCATTCTGTATAAGAAAATGCGCGATAGTAATAAATGTTGTTGTTGTTATACTTTGTGTATTGTCTTACGCATATATGTCCCTTGTGTGCTTTTTCAATATAAAACAATTGTATACTTTTGGTCTCACTGGTACAATTTCAGGTAAAGGGGGTGGAAATAATTAATGTTTTGGAAAATATGTATTCTAGAGTCTAGCTTTTTAAAAGAGATGCTGGTATGAATTCTTTGGATAGCATCAATATAAAACTGAAATCTTGCTTTGAATCAAAAATATAGCAATATATTACCTCATTAAAGCATGGCCTTTGTAAAATAAGAAAGTAAATGTGATTCTTTTGTCCTTATTGCTAAAGTATTTGAAACCTTCAACGGTGAAAATGTGTGGCTCAAGTATGAAGGTCTACAGAAGAATAAGATTAGTAAACTAAAATCATCTAACAGGATTAGTGTACCAGTGGGGGCTGGAAAATGAAAGCCATCTTCGTCTTAGATCACAGAATGTACAAGAGTATCTCCTGCAGTTCTACATGGTCCTGTAGAGAATCAGGTTAACAGATCTGCAGTGTAGAAAAATGCAGAATATTGAAAATTGGGACCAAGGTCTCTATTTATTATCAGATTATTTCTGCCACCTTGAGATCTCAAAGAATAAGAACTGGAAATTGCATATGACTAAAACAGAAAAATCGTGTCTTTAGCTATTAAGAAAAGAAATATAATACATTAACTATAAACTACATGTACAGGATCTAATTCAGAAAGAAATTAGACCTTTAAAATTTACCGTTTACGTATAAAGGAGGTTGATAGAAAGCAACCTAAAATGTTCATAAAACCACAATTTGTATACATTCTAACACTGTAGGAGAAGGTTCATTATAGATTAGCAGAGGTATTTCATTTCTGTTAATAAAGAGGAAATATGTATTGGTCAGGCCATTTACAAATTAGTCATAATGATTCTTTATAATTTTTATTGTTCTGATGATTCTTTAGAAAAATTTTAGACAGGGAAGATAGATCATCATTTACTATTTTTTCTCTAGATCTATTCATCTTCAAGAAGCCTAATTTGTCAGTATTTTTTTCATTTTCAAAAACAAACTGACAAAAAAAATGCAAAGCCATAGTATGGAGAATGAGCTCAAAAAAAGAAACAAAAAAATCAAATAACAACAGAATTTGCTTTATGATTATTTTTGCTTTACATTCATGCTTTTAATAAAAAGACATATTGTGTTTACAGTATATATTCACATACCCAGAAAATGAGCTGTGTTTTATGGCAACCAAGATTCATACAGAAAAAAAAAAAACAGATCATCAGTGTGTGATAAATAAATGAATATGGTAAAAAAACACATGTATGCATGTGAAAACAAAAGCTTATATTCAAAATCAAGTACTAATGCTTTTCAACATATGCCTTTGTCAATAATCTGTCTTTTACAGGAGAATATACAGTATATTTGGAAACTACTGTTTGAGGCCTTTACCTACACAGGCCTGTACATAGTGTTGGAACTTCGAGTGGAATAGTGCTGTAATCTAAAAAATCATCCAGAGAGACCGTAAAACTAAGCTGTATTTGAATGTCGAGCTTAAGGATGCTGCCTACTGTGATTATAGTCTCAGGAGAGTAAAATTTCTAACTTATGGTTCCTGTAACTCTGAAGGTTTTATCTCCTTGTACAGTTGTGTAAAGTTAAAGAAGGTCTCCAATAAAATCTTCTTTTCATAAGGACTTCATTATCACAGTTTTCATATCTAATTGGAATCCTGAAATATGAAGTTAGACAAGATATCACCATGCACATTCTAAAAAGCATGTTGGATCACAACAGTATTAGGTTAGAAGTTAGAATATAAGAAAAAAAAGAAATTTGACAAATTACAGGAGAACATTCAAGCCATCAAATTTGTTTGTTTAGTAATAGCTAAGCTGTACCACTTCTCATCCATACACTTCTTAAAGGTTGTCAAGGTTTCTGTTTCAACTACATGACTCAATAATTTGTTCCAGTTTCCCACAACTCTTTCGATTAGGCCCCCTCACAATATCCTCTGCTTGAGACTAAACAGGTTAAATTCTATGAGACTGTCAGAATATGATACAGTATGTCTTTAAGTCCTGGGATGTGCTTGGTTGCTTTCCTCTGCACAGCTTCAAGTTCTCCTCTGACTTTTTTGTAACGTGGTGACCAGGGCCGGATTTTTCTATAGGCTAACTAGGCTTCAGCCTAGGGCCTCAAGATCAAGAGGGGCCTACATTCAAATTGTTAGCAAAATTTTATTATCTCTCATGTAATTTACAAACTTAAAAATGGAAGGTGAAAGGGCCTCATAAGTGGAATAGCCTAGGGCCTCTTTTCATATAAATCCGGCCCTGGTGGTGACCAGGGGCCTCATGTATAACAATGTGCATAGAATTCACACTAAAACATGGGGTATGGACAAAAGTGGAAATGTGTGTATACACAAAAAATCCAGATGCATAAATCTGTGTGTACACCAAGTTGCAAGTACTTCTTCTTTACAAATCCCAGCGAATGTGAAATTTAATGCATGTGCCTACAGCCCCACCCTGAGTCCTCCAAGAGTTTTGCATATTTTAATATATTTTTAATATTTTAATATCACCTTCCGTTCACTGTTTGGTTAAAAATCAATGGAAAAGACAAATGAAAAAAGAAGAATTTCACTGAATGCAAATTGGAGGCAATGAAAAACGTAGTATTTCTTGGCTTACGCAGTGGTATAAGCAACAAAAGCGTGGCGGAAACACTCAAAAGTTCAAATTCAGAAAGTCACACATTGCCCAAAAGAAAAAAGAAGTGGTCAGATATCACAGTAGACGTGAAAATGTGTTTATTCTGTTTCAGACAATATTACAAAAGCTGACCCCCATGCGATTCTCAGGCGGTGATGGTGCTGCTGTGCCGAGCTCATCTTCAGAAGCTGGCTGCACACACAATGCTGCTTCGGAAACTGCTGGGAGGCCATCTGGCTGTGTGATGATGGACGTTATTCAGGAGTCACAAAATGCAATAGTGAATACTGTAAGAGATGTTGCCAATGATCTAAGGAATATAAGGTCTGTACTATGTGATATTGACCACAAATTTAATTGAATTGGTTAAAAAATAAATGCTGCATCTGATTACTTGTTTTTACATTCTTCTAATTACATTTAAATGAAGTTGTAATGCTGTCCAATCTGGTTGATCATTTGGTGGGGCAGGTTCAGGTTCATTATAGTGCATCTCTTCAGGTACATGCTTGCACACTACCCCACACTTTCTGTGTACTATAGAGCAGCACATTTATAGAGTGGAAATACTTTCTATTTATGTAAGCAAATTCATATAGCGTAGTGATGACACCGAGTGCCACAACGGACCGATTCTCTGCTCTTTACTTTGAGGTGCTTCGCTATCCTTAAATGGACTGCTTGCTTTTTGCTGCACTAGCTGGAAAAAGCACATGCGAACGTGCAGATCTACTGTCTTTTTAGGTTCTCCATCTATATATAATGCAACGCAAGCTCATTCTTTTACTGATTCATCTCTGGCTAATGTAACTTGTCCAGCACCGTGTGTGTGTGCAGGTGACTGCTCTGATTACATTTGGAAAACCGGACATTGCTGCAATGTTTTCCAGTTCAACCACAGTGTAAGGAAATCTTATCTATCTGGATGATAAGCAGATAATACCATCCTATACAGCTGGCATGGCATGACTCAGTAATGTTTTTGAAATATGTGATCATCAGCAAATTCATGCTGAAAATCTCCTGTGGCTAAAAACCTGCAAATGGGCAGAACTTGCAAAGGAGCAAGGTAGAGCACAATTCCTCAAAGTGAATTAAATTTGTAAATGATATGCAATTAATTTCGGTACATTTGAAAAAACCTGCATCATAGATGAGAATCTAAAAAAGAAAGGCAGACCACAGAAATAGTAGCACTGCTTTGATGCTGGGTGCCATCAGTTTGCAAAACCAAGCAAAATATTGCACACGCAAGGCGGGACCTAGTTGTGGAAATGTGCATGGTTTTACACCAAGTTTAGTTTTTATACATCTCATAGTGAATGTGGAAAAGAACCCAGTCACAGGGAATGCACAAACTGTGTTCAACATTTCTGTCATGCTACACTTACATAGATCTTAGTAGACATGGAACACACATGAAATGCATGTATTCCAAATAACAATATATTACTTAGCCTATATACTGTAGCTCTAGGTAGTGGGAGGATGGGATAGAAGGTTGGTTGCTGCTTGTGCTTATCAACACATTTACAAAACAAAAGATGCTGACAGATAGATGCAAACGGATTTAAGGTGGGCCGGGTTTACAGGTTTTTTCGCAGGCCTTGGTAATTCTATTGTTAAGAAGAAGGAAGAACATAGGGTAATGTTCAAGAATCGAGGAAGATGCACACAGGTAGATTATATCCTATGCAGAGGAGTCAACCTGAAGAAGATTGAAGACTGCAAAGTGGTGGCAGGAGAAAGTGTAATTAGGCAACATAGTATGGTGGTCTGTAGGATGACATTGGAGATCAAGAGGAGGAGGAGAGTGAGGGCAGAGCTAAGGATCAAATGGTAGAAGTTGAAAAAGGAAGACTACCAGGTTGAGTTTAGGGAGGAGGTAAGACAGGCACTGGGTGGCAGTGAAGAGTTGCCAGACAGCTGGACAACTACAGAAGAAATAGTAAGGGTGACAGCAAGAAGGGTGCTTGCTGTGACATCTGGACAGAAGAAGGAGGAAAAGGAAACCTGGTGGTGGAATGGTAAAGTACTGGAGAGTATACAGAGTAAAAGGATGGTGAAGAAGAAGTGGGATAGTCAAAGAGATGCAGAATGTAGACAACAGTACAAGGAGATAAGGTGCAAGGTGAAGAATGGAAAGGCCTTTGGTCCAGATGATATACCTGTTATAAGCATGTAGGTGTTAAGAAGAGATTGCAATGGAGTTTTTAATCAGATTGTTTAATAGAATCTTGGAAAGTGAGAGGATGCCTGAGAAGTGGAGAAGAAGTATACTGGTACCTATTTTTAAGAATAAGGGGGATGGGCAGAGCTGTAGCAACTTCAGGAGTATGTAACTGATGAGCCACAGCATGAAATTATGGGAAAGAGTAGTGGAAGCTAGGTTAAGAAGGGAGGTGATGATTTGTGAGCAGCAGTATGGTTTCATGCCAAGAAAAAGCACAACAGATGCAATGTTTTTTGTGAGTATGTTGATAGAGAAGTATAGAGAAGGCCAGAAAGAGATACATTGCGTCTTTGTGGACCTGGACAAAACGTATGACAGGGTGCTTCGAGAGGAGTTGTGATATTGTATGATGAAGTCGGGAGTGGCAGAGAAGTATGTAAGAGTTGTACAGGATATGTACGAGGGAAGTGTGACAGTGGTGCAGTCTGCGGTAGGAGTGAATGATGCATTCAAGGTGGAGGTGGGATTACATCAGGGATCGGCTCTGAGCCATTTCTTATTTGCAATGGTGATGGACAGGTTGACAGACAAGATTAGACAGGAGTCTCAGTGAACTATAATGTTTGCTGTTGACATTGTGATCTGTAGCGAGAGTAGAGAGCAAGTTGAAGAGACTCTGGAGAGGTGGAGATATACTCTAGAGAGAAGAGGAATGAAGGTCAGTAGGAACAAGACAGAATACATGTGTGTAAATGAGAGGGAGGTTAGTGGAATGGTGAGGATATAGAAAGTAGAGTTTGCAAAGGTGGATGAGTTGAAATACTTGGGATCAACAGTACAGAGTAACAGGAAGAGAGGTGAAAAAGAGAGTGTAGGCAGGGTGGAATGGGTGGAGAAGAATGTCAGGAGTAATTTGTGACAGACGGGTATCAGCAAGAGTGAAAGGGAAGGTCTACAGGATGGTAATGAGACCAGCTATGTTGTATGGGTTGGAGATGGTGGCACTGACCAGAAAGCAGGAGACAGAGCTGGTGGTGGCAGAGTTAAAGATGTTAAGATTTGCATTGGGTGTGACAAGGATGGACAGGATTAGAAATGAGTACATTAGAGGGTCAGCTCAGGTTGCAAGGATGGGAGACACTCAGAGAAGTGAGATTGCGTTGGTTTGGACATGTGCAGAAGAGAGATGCTGCGTATATTTGGAAAAGGATATTAAAGATAGAGCTGCCAGGCAAGAGGAAAAAAGGAAGGCCTAAGAGAACATTTATGGATGTGGTGAGAGAGGGCATGCAGGTGGTGGGCGTAACAGAGGAAGATGCAGAGGACAGGAAGATATGGAAAAAGATGATCCAATGTGGCGACCCCTAACAGGAGCAGCCAAAAGAAGAAGAAATAGTGAGTGTGGAAATGGGCATGTGCAACATTTTTGTGCATATGCACCATTTATACATGAGGCTCCAGAACTGCACACAATGCTCCAGATGAAGTCTCACTAGTGCATTATATAGTTTAAGCATAATGTCTCACAATTTATATTCAACATTTTTTACAACATAATCTAACATTTTGTTTGCCTTTTTAATACCTTCTGCACGTTGTTTAGACAATAAGAATGTTGTATCAATGTAAACCACTAAATCCTTTTTAGAGGTTGCTTCCTATAAGACACTGTGTCCCGTCATGTATTTATAATTGATTTTCCTTTTACCATTATGTAGCACTTTGCACTTTCCTATGTTCACTGCTTAGCTTAGTCATCAATTATACAGTTTTATAAATAAGACCTTGCTAAGAGGTTAATGGGAATTTAGTATTGTGGTTATAACTTAGCCATGATAAAAAAATAGTCAGCATTACCTAGCTCTGAATTCAACTGTCATTGCATTTATTTTATGTTTCTCTGACTCGGAATATATTACAAAAGTAGAGTACAGTATTTTTATAAGCCATCAAGAATATGTAACCACATCCCTGTGACTTCACACATCAACCAAATGAAGATTTTACAGCAGAACCCCATTCTATGAGTTAAGATGTGCATCAATCCTGAAACCCTAGAGAACAATGCCACAATCTAGGCTCCCCTTTTTATTTCCCCTTCAAACATGTGACTGCTTTGTAATTATTGTTACATACTGACAGACACCGACATGAGTGGCCAAAGACAAACAGCAGGCAAAAAAAAAATGAATAGATGCAGACCGCCAGGCCAATTCCTAACAAATTAAAGGATCAATAATGTTACCAAAGAAACTCCTTTGAGAAAAATGTTTTTTGAGGAGACCATCAGTACACCTGCCATTGGTAAATGGCCTACTGTTGTGATTTGTGAAACTTTAAAAATGTATTATTGAAAGACCCAATCTTAGAAAGTAACGTTAAAGTTAAACTTATTTAAATGTTTGCTTAATTTCAGTGATAGAATATCAGTTTCATATAGCTACCTAGAATATGATAAATTCTTCTACCTCTGTAAGTTAATCTGAAGTAGTTAACGTGCTAAACTTACTCAACATACCACAAGTACGACTGTATGACTAAACTTAGGGAAATGAATCAAAATATATATGCCTTAAACAGAACTTTTCTTAAACAAGAACTTTTCTTTTCTTTAATATCATTTTTTCTCTATTTTTGTATCAACTGTTTTACTTTGAAATTTAACTAAAACTTTTAAAACAAAGATATTTGGTCTGTGGAATTATTTAAGCATGCGTCACACTATTGCCTGAATCATCCTATGAAGCAAACTAAAAGATGTAGAACTTTGGTAGTTTTGTATAAATGCAGCTACATTGTTATTTCTCTGGAAACACATTTTGCCCTTGGTTTGAAGGTAGTTTTGGTATAGTGAAACATAATGAAGTCATTTTATTTTTTGTTATGTTTTGGTAATACTGTCATTTTGCCATGCTGCCATTTTGTGGTACCATTGTTAGATCACTGCTGGGAATTGTTAGGAAAAGTCATGCTATGACCTATCAAGTCAGCAATGTGAACAGTATGTCAAAGGATTTACACATACAAAAACTCTTGTTTTGATTTATAGGTTACTGACATTTTCGTCTTTGTCCCCTCTTAGTTAGTTTTGTCACCAAAACTGTTTATTGTGTGCATGTAAATGCACTGACTGTTTCAGTCCAAGTCCTCTCTCCCTCATGTTCTGTGATTTAAACATCACCATGACAGAATACCTGAAGTATGGATCAAAAGCCATTTTTATAACACCAAGGTCAAGACCTCACATATTGAAGCATCAAAAGCAGCATGTGATCAGCAATAGACATTACTATAAACATATAAACAACAGCCATACAAAATGGAAATGTGTTCACATAACCTCAATAACAATAATATATTTCAAAAAAGAAAAGAAAATCTGAAAAAGTTAAAATATGAGGCAGAATGAATTATACTCATGTCAGACATGTTTCCAACAACCACATTTCTGGGAAATTTTCTTTTAGCACTTGTAAATAACATGTTTTTAAAAAATTGTTTATTTCCATCATGCGTTTCTAAAACCATTTTCTATATAAGCCCATTAGTGACACCCTAATTTAATTTAGGGACTTTACTCTTTATACGTATATATTAACCTTAGGTTTTTTTCCAGCATTGATGCCAAAAAGGAACAATTCCATTTTTTTAAAATAAATTCATATAGTGCATTTTTTCAAAACACATTTAGTTTTTGTCTACTCTGATGCAAATCAGACTACCTTTTTAATGTTTATGTAAAAACGTGCACAATTATTTTTATTTCAAAAAATATTTAACTACAAATAAAACCCAAAATACATCCCAGTATCTCTCTATAAGTATGACTTTTTATTTGGCAAATATCCCTCGGGATCTCAAGCATACTTTACTTCTCTTCATATTCTTTAAATTCCTGTCAGATGACAAATTATTTGGTCAAAATCCTCCCTGCTCCTATTCAATCCCCTCCCCAGCCTACCAACTTCCTGACAGCACATTTCCAACTGTTTTAAACTATAACAACATTGAAATTCACTGTCAAAAAGGTTGTTATTTCCAATTTCTGATCTACTCTTGAAAAATTCATGGCCTCAACTTTATCACAGATTGTCATCTATGCTCTTTCATCTTCACCTAGTTATAGTTAAAATGATAGTAGCCTTCTGATGTAACTTTAAACACTTCACAATACCTCTTTCCATCTGTTCTTCCTTTTCGTTCCTCCTACTGTTCAAAAGCCTAGTCTTCAATATTCTGATTATTTAGATGTATTAGTAATGGAAAAAGACCTTGGTTGGACGATTTTGGCATCTGAAAATATATCCCTGGACATTTGAATTGCCTCCAGCTCAGTGCTTATAATCTATACTTTAGACCAGTTACAACTGTAGATAAACCCATGGACCATAAAAATATAACTTAGACATTTAAGGAGTCCTTATATTCCACTCATCTTAAAGAAGATGACACACAATCTAAGGAGCATTTTGATGCGATACAAATACCAGAACTACTCTGAGAAGGTTAGGTCCATTATTATTAACAACATCTATAAAAGCTATAGAAAACGAAATTTTACATCAAACTTTTCACCAAGCATTAATTATCAATTTTCCAAAGAAAAACAAGGATTTAATACAATGTGCATTAGCCAGACCGGTTTCCCTTGTGAATAATGATGTTAAAATACTCTCCAAAGCTTTAGCTAGAAGTACAGTATTTAGAAAGTGCTTCCTTCTTTAATATCACAAGGCCAAACTGGATTCATTAAAGTCAGACAATTGGCTTCAAACCTTTGGCGTCTGTTTAATGTAATATACTCACCCACAAAATTTAACACACTAGAGATCTTATTATCTTTGGATGCAGAAAAAGCCTTTGCCAGAGTCAAAATGGACTATCTATTCACCACACTGCACAAATCTGAGTCCGTATTAACAACACAAATTCAGACTTCTTCAGACTACAGCATGGTACTCAGCAAGGGAGCCCTCTATCATTGGCTATTCATTTTCAAATTAAACCAGACATGAAGGGGATTATCAGAGAGGGACGTGAACAGAAAATATCACTATACGAAGATGATATGATAGTTTTACATCAGGCCCACAAATATCTTTACTATTATTAGTCTTTAATGCATTAGCAGAATTTAAAAAGACACCTGGACTCAAAAATTAATTTGAATACAATTTTTCCAGTGAAATCTATAGTACTCCATATTAGACTGGACATTTATTAGTTCATTCTTTCAAAACTGTGTAAATATCTAGTGATAAAACATCATAAGTAAATATAAAGCTCATTTTCAAGAAACTTATGCTAACAGCATGGGAAAAAATCAAACAAGAGGTTACAAGGTGGTTTGTCCTCCATCTAACCTTAGCACAGAGAAATAATACTGTCAGGATGAAAATCCTTCCTAAACTTCTAATTTTCTTTCAGAGCACCTCAATTTACATCAACAAATTGTTCTTTAAGAGACTACAATTAATTATAACCTAATTTATCAAAAAATTTAAATGTCCATACATTCAAATGGCAACTTACAAAGGCCTAAAGTAGAAGGTGGTATGACATTACCTAACTTTCAATTTTTTTACTTCATGGGAAATACTGCAAACATACTATAAAGAGAAATATGCATAAATTAATGCATTTACAATGGCATTTTCAGCAATGGAAATTAAATATTGCTGTTCCTCTTTATATATCCTGCTTTGTGTCCCACTAAATACTAACTTTCGTCAATATACCAATAATCCAGTCATCCACCAGTCACGCAGAATACAGAAGCAATGCAAATTTCAAGGAAGAGAAGCTTTTATTTGTCACTCCACTATATGATAATCAACTTTTGCAACCTTCTTAAGCATACTCAGCATTTAATCTTTGGAAAATACTTGGAGTTAAGACATTTGGAGAACTGTATATAGATTACATATTTGCATTTTATGAACAATTATGCTTCAGATTGAACTTTCCATAAACACAATATTTCCACTGGTTTCAAATTAGAAATGTTGTTAAAAGAAACTGACCCAATTAACCAGACATCCCACTCATTTCTATTCCAAAGGCAATACTGATCAGTCTTGAAGACCCAGACAGCATCTCAATAAACATCTATATATATAAAAAACATCTCAAAAAAATCATCCTTTCAATGATTCAAGGGTTCAGTCGGAAAAGAGTCTTTCAATTAACGTCTCAGAAAAAGGAGTGGAAGTCAGGCATACATAGAATACAAATGTTTTGGGAATGCACCAAATTAATATAGGTTTGGACGAAAATCTTTAAATATTTATCAGACTGCCTTTAGTGTCTTAATCACTCCTAATCTCTTAACAGCTATATTTAGTGTATTCACACATGTACTTAACACTAGAATTACCAAAGCCTACAAAAAAACTCATAAACCCGTCCCACCTTACATCCCTTCGTACCTCTTTGTCTTGTAAATGTATCAATCAGCAGCAAGCAGCCTGCTATACCACCCATCCAACCCCCCCCCCCCCCCCCCCCCCCCCCCGACTGCTGCTGAAAGGGCAAGAAGTTCTCCCAGTTCTAGCCTTGATTATCTGGGAGTGAGCTACCTAGAATTGTATAGGGTAAATAATTTCATGTGTGTTCTGTGTCTACAACAATCTATACAAACACATTGTTAAAACAGAAACGTTTTTCATGTTTTAGTAATAAATGACAAAATGTACACATGACGCTGTTCGTTTTCAAATAATATTGCATTAGTGCGATGATGTCTTCTGATTGGTACTATTCAGGTCATACAATGATTAAAATGTCATATATATTTGTCTCTTTCTTTTTCTCCCCGGTGCTGTGTTGACATCATGCACCAGAAGGGGTGAGCTTATTAAATGTGAGCAGGTGCACGCAGGTGGCCGGTTGCTGTGTGCTATAACATGCTTGACCTGGCGGCGATCAATGCACATGTACTGTACAAGGCATGCATGGGTCCACTGAGAAAAGAAGAGTGTTCTTTGCTCACCTTGCAGAGGAACTTTGTCGTCACTTCTTACAAGAAAAGGCAATGGAAAAAGAAAAAGGGCATTCAACATCGCAACAAGCTTCTGTTTCAAGACAGCCGCTTCCCCCAGGAAAACAAACTCAGTCTGTGTCAGGTGCCCCTTCAATGTAATAGGAACCACAGTATAGAGAGAATTGTGTACATTGCAACAGGTACACATGTCGTAAATGTAGGAAGGACGGTCCTTGGGTGTGTGGGAACTGTTTACATTTGAATTTGATGATTGTATATAGTGTGGAACTGATCTCTCTGTACTATTCTTTCCTCTGCTTGTCCTGGAGTACAAAAGAAACACCACCATGAACCAAATGTGGAGACTGGACAAGATCGGGAAAAAAAAACAAAAAAAAAAACGCAGTCACTGATTACAAGTGCAAGGTATGCAAATAAATAAGAATAAAAAATGCACTCTACAGGTCATAAAATGAATTATTCCAAATATCCTATATACCTATGTCTCTTTTTTTTTGTCATTGCAGCTTTGACATCATGGACCAGAAGGTGCATACTAATTCAGCGTGAGCAGGAACACTCAATAAAACTGAATAGAAAAAATTCAAGTGACAATGACATACCAGAAATGCATGATACACCACCATTTGTGGTCAGCTTTTATCCCTCCAGATCAGAGAATTTCCAGTTTCATTGTCTCAAATTACCCCTCACATCTACAGTTATTTCCAGTTTCAGATAAAAACTAACGGCGTCAGATCTGAGGTGGGGGGTGAGTGTTGTATTGTGATTGTGACTGAGAGAATAAAAGTAAAAAAAAAAAAAAGCTAACTTTTACAAGTACTATAAATTTACACCGGCTGTTACAGACACAAATCAAATGCATATTTTTATTGTATAATATTAACAATAAGAGCAGCTCACTACTCAAAACGGTAAATTTGAGCAGGATTTGAACTCACAACCACTGGATTATAAGTCAGCAGTTCTTACCAATGCACCATGGAAGCTGTTGTAAAAGTGTTTATTTGATATTTGAACTTCAGCATTCATACATTATACAGTTCATGTCTACATTTTGTCATTTATTACTAAAACATGAAAAATGTTTCTGTTTTAAAGATGTGTTGGCATAGATTGTTGTAGACACAGACCACACATGAAATTATTTACCTAATACAATTCTAGGTAGCTCACTCCCAGATAATCAAGTCTGGAACTGGGAGAACTTCTTGCCCTTTCTGTGGCGGTGGGAGGGATGGTATAGCGGGCTGTTTGCTGCTTGTGCTTATCGACACATTTACAAGAAAAGATGAGATTTAAGGTGGGCCGGGTTTACAAGTTTTTTGTAGGCTTTGGTAACTCTAGCGTTAAAGTGGATGATGACAAATTAATTCTAATTGCCTATACCAGAGTACTAGCATGCAGCCTTATCTTGCTTAGCTGGAAAAATCCCAACAAACTTTTTATAACTCAGTTTGAAATTGGAAAAAAAGAATTCTTGCCTAGAGGATCTGTTTGATACTTTTTTAAAAAACATGACAAGGCTTAATTAAAAAGTAATTAGAATAAAACTTCATGAAGTGGGAAAAATAAGTTTTGATTTTCTCTGCTCATGGCTCTCCTCTCTATTTTGGATGAGGGTTGACTTCTTGTTTCGTTAGGTTTTCTTTTTTTCTCGATTCTATCTTTTTTTTTAATTCTCTGGTGTTTTTTTCCAGACTGATTTTGAACTTTTTTGTTGTATAAGTTCTGCAAATGTCATTTGCGTGACTGCAAGCTATGTTACCTTATTGAAATAAAATTAATAGAAAAAAACAGTCAATAATTTATCACAAAAAAGCAGCTGAATCTTAACCCAAGCAGCTCACACTCCTGAGCTTATTCATTAACTCTGTCCTAAAATAGGTAGTTACTTTAATACTTTCCTTCAATAGGTGCAGTGTGCTATCAGTGCACTTGGCAACTTCTTTGGTGTTCCTTTTGTTTAATTTTACTTTTTGCAACTATGTTAACCAGTGGAAACCTGAAGGGCTTCACTGTCATTATCTTTTCCTTCCTACCCACTGCACTCTTTTGCTGTTAGAAAGCCAGTCTCTGCCCTTGACTCCTCACTAAGTAAATCCTAATATACTATAATCCTCTTACATAGACTAATCAGTGGTCATGTTTTCTTTTTCAGTTTTCCCTCTCGGTGGGACTACTACTTTACAAAAATATTAGCATTTCCTTTAGGAACCCAGATTTTAATTTACTCAGATTAAATATGTACATATGCTAAATCAATTCCATTTGAACTCCACATATTGAGACTTATGCTGTCATTCTGTTCCTGGAATATTCGTGCACACATTCTGCCATTGCATGTCTGTCCTCTTCTTCCGTTTTCTAATTTAAAACTCCAAATATTTAATGTTGTCAGATGCAATTTACCTCCCTCCCTTCTCTGCACACTTGGTCTACCATAATATTGCTCACTTCATGATAAAATTCCCCCTAATTAATAACTTTAAATATGACGTTCTCTATTTTCTATGTGCATCACTATAAATTAGGGCATTAAGTCACTTTATGAAAAACTAGGACCTGGCAGCAAAATCAGTTGAATCCTTCATGGCTGAAAAGTCAAAATGCACTGGTTCTCAATTTTCATTTTCTGACTCTGTTTTCTGCTTTCTTCTGCCTGCCAACCTTCTGCAGTGCAATGCATTGGATTGTCTTTGTTCCAACTGATTTTTACACAGAACTCAAAACTAATGCAAGTGGAGTTAATGGGTGGGGTGTGTAGCCAGGTAAGAGAGAGTAATTTCTTTATACAGCATTGCCATTCCTTACTGTTAAATATTATGAGGTGTCAGTGCTCTAAGAGATGGGCTGGCGCCCTGACTGGAATGAAGGACAATTCCTGGCCTGGATGAAAGGCTATAACGTTTGGACACTATACTGTATATTGAGGCATAACCAAGCCAAGATGGTTCTTGATTATTATCCCAGTTGGGGTGGAAGATTAATGGATGGAATGGTGACGGTTTACTGTCAAGAGTAGTTCCTTCCTCAGTACAATAGATGGCTGTGTTCCTCTGGCATGGTCCCTGTATGGACACCTGCAGGAATCCATGGCATTTGTAGTTTTGAAGTTCAACCCTGTTGGGGTTCTTGGGTGCCGCCAGAGGGTGCTACAGGTAAAAGAATTCCCTGTTTTGTGGGGCTTCTGGCATTCAGTACCATGGCACCGGAATTACTCCTTGGCCCAAAATAAAAGAAGCGGCTTGAACTCATCCAGGTTAGTTGAATTCTGGTGGAAGAGAAACAAGGCTCACATGGAGGAGTGGACAGAAAGGAAAAAGAAGAAATTAGAAGAATATATATGTTCATGCCAATTTTGAAGCCTTTTTGAAAAGTTTGGGGTGTTGCAACACCACCTACTGGTCACAGTGGGTAAATAAAAAAGTAAAGGCAATTTGAAAATTAACCAGTAACCGCAACGGGCAGCAGTTGACAATTCATCTTCTTTCGGCTGCTCCTCTTAGGGATTGCCACAGCGGATCGTCTTTTTCCATATCTTTCTGTCCTCTGCATCTTGTTTTGTTACACCCATCATCTGCATGTCCTCTCGCACCACATACATAAACCTCCTCTTAGGTCTTCCTCTTTTCCTCCACCAGGCAGCTCTATCCTTAACATCCTTCTCCCAATATATTTAGCATCTCTCCTCTACACATGTCCAAACCAACACAATCTTACCTCTCTGACTTTGTCTCCCAACTGTCCAACTTGAGCTGACCCTCTAATGTACTCATTTCTAATCCTATCCATCCTCGTCACACCCAGTGCAAATCTTTGCATCTTTAATCCTGCTACCACCAGCTCTGTCTCTGCTTTCTGGTCAGTGCCACCAGAAAGCCAACCCATATAATACTGTATAGCTAGTCTCACTACCGTCCTGTAGACCTTCCCTTTCACTCTTGTTGATACCCATCTGTCACAAATTACTCCTGACACACTTCTCCACCCATTCCACCCTGCCTGCACTCTCTTTTTCACCTCTCTTCTACAATCCCCATTACTATGTACTGTTGATCCCAAGTATTTAAACTCATCCACCTTTGCCAACTCTACTCCTTGCATCCTCACCATTCCACTGACCTCCCTCTCATTTACACACATGTATTCTGTCTTGTTCCTACTGACCGTCATTCCTCTCCTCTCTAGAGCATATCTCCACCTCTCCAGGGTCTCCTCAACCTGCTCCCTATTATCGCTACAGATCACAATGTCATCAGCAAACATCAAAGTCCACGGGGACTCCTGTCTATTCTCATCTGTCAACCTGTCCATCACCATTGCAAACAAGAAAGGGCTCAGAGCCGATCCCTGATGTAATCCCACCTCCACCTTGAATGCATCCATCACTCCTACCGCAGACGTCATCATTGTCACACATCCCTTGTACATAACCTGTACAACTTTTACGTACTTCTCTGCCACTCTTGACTTCTTCATACAATACCACAGCTCCTCTCGAGGCACCCTGTCATATACTTATTGCAGGGCAACAAAGACGCAATGCAACTCCTTCTGGCCTTCTCTATACTTCTAAATCAACATCCTCAGAGCAATTGTCACATCTGTGGTGCTCTTTCTTGCCATGAAACCATACTGCTGCTCACTAATTATCACCTCACTTGTTAACCTAGTTTCCACTACTTTTTCCCATAACCTCATGCTGTGGCTCATCAATTTTATCCCCCTGTAGTCACTACAGTCCTGCACATCCCCCTTTTTCTTAAATATCTGCACCAGTACACTTCTTCTCCACTCCTCAGGCATCCTCTCACTTTCCAAGATTTCATTAAACAATCTGGTTAAAAACTCCACAGCCATCTCTCCTAAACAACTCCATGCTTCCACAGGTATGTCATCTGGACCAATGGTCTTTCCATTTTTCATCCTCTTCATAGCTGTCCTTACTTCCTCCTTGCTAATCCGTTGCACTTCCTGATTCACTATCTCCACATCATCCAACCTTCTCTCTCTCTTTCTCTTCATTCATCAGCCTCTCAAAGTTCTCTTTCCATCTGTTCAACACAATCTCCTCGCTTGTGAGTATGTTTCCATCTTTATCCTTTATCACCCTAACCTGCTGCAACTCCCTGCTTGGTCCCTCTGTCTAGCCAATTGGTACAGGTCCTTTTCTCCTTCCTTAGTGTCCAACCTCTCATACAGTTCATCATAAGCCTTTTCTTTATCCTTCGCCACCTTTCTCTTCACCTTGCACCTTATCTCCTTGTACTGTTGTCTACTTTCTGCATCTCTCTTACGATCCCACTTCTTCTTCGCAATCCTCTTCCTCTGTATACTCTCCTGTACTTCCCCATTCCACCACCAGGTTTCCTTTTCCTCCTTCCTCTGTCCAGATGTCACGCCAAGTACCCTTCTTGCTGTCACCCTTACTACTTCTGCTGTACTTGCCCAACTGTCTGGCAACTCTTTATTGCCTCCCAGTGCCTGTCTCACCTCCTCCCTAAACTCAACCTTGCAGTCTTCCTTTTTCAACTTCTACCATTTGATCCTTGGCTCTGCCCTCACTCTCTTCCTGTTCTTGATCTCCAACGTCATCCTACAGACCGCCATCCTATACTGCTTAACTTCACTTTCCCCTGCCACCAGTTTGCAGTCTTTAATCTCCTTCAGATTGACTCTTCTGCATAGTACAGTCATATGAAAAAGTTTGGGAACCCCTCTTAATTCTTTGAATTTTTGTTTATCATTGGCTGAGCTTTCAAAGTAGAAACTTCCTTTTAATATATGACATGCCTTATGCAAACAGTAGTATTTCAGCAGTGACATTAAGTTTATTGGATTAACAGAAAATAGGCAATATGCATCATAACAAAATTAGACAGGTGCATAAATTTGGGCACCCCAACAGAGATATTACATCAATACTTAGTTGAGCCTCCTTTTGCAAATATAATAGCCTCTAGACGCCTCCTATAGCCTTTGATGAGTGTCTGGATTCTGGATGGAGGTATTTTTGACCATTCTTCCATAAAAAAATCGCTTCAATTCAGTTAAATTTGATGGCTGCTGAGCATGGACAGCCTGCTTTAAATCATCCCATAGATTTTCGATGATATTCAAGTCAGGGGACTGTGACGGCCATTCCAGAACATTGTACTTCTCCCTCTGCATGAATGCCTTTGTAGATTTCAAACTGTGTTTTGGATCATTGTCTTGTTGGAATATCCAACCCCTGCGTAACGTCAACTTTGTGACTGATGCTTGAATATTATCCTGAAGAATTTGTTGATATTGGGTTGAATTCATCTGACCCTTGACTTTAACAAAGGCCCCAGTCCCTGAACTAGCCAAACAGCATGATGGAACCTCCATCAAATTTGACAGTAGGGAGCAGGTGTTTTTCTTAGAATGCTGTGTTCTTCTTCCGCCATGCAAAGCGCTTTTTGTTATGACCAAATAACTCAATTTTTGTCTCTTTGTTCCAAAATGAATCTGATTTGTCTAAATGAGCATTTGCATATAACAAGTGACTCTGTTTGTGGCATGAGTGCAGAAAGGACTTCTTTCTCATCACCCTGCCATACAGATGTTCTTTATGCAAACTGCGCTGAATTGTAGAACGATGTACAGATACACCTTCTGCATCAAGATGTTCTTGCAGGTCTTTTGAGGTGATCTGTGGGTTGTCTGTAACCATTCTCACAATCCTGCGCATATGCCGCTCCTGTATTTTTCTTGGCCTGCCAGACCTGGGTTTAACAGCAACTGTGCCTGTGGCCTTCCATTTCCTGTTTAAACCTATGAGATAGCTTTTTGTAGCCTTCCCCTAACCCATGATAGGATCGCATGCTGTCACTCTTCAGAGGACAGTCTTGCACAACTTGCAATTGACCACCTTAAATACCTTTTCTCATGATTGGACACACCTGTCTATGAAGTTCAAGGCTTAACGAGCTAATCCAACCAATTTGGTGTTGCAAGTAATCAGTATTGAGCAGTTACATGCATTCAAATCAGCAAAATTACAAGGGTACCCAAATTTTTGCACAGCCAGTTTTTCACATTTGATTTAATTTCATACAACTAAATACTGCTTCACTAAAAATCTTTGTTCGGAAAACACCCCAGTACTCAGATGTTCCTACGAAATGAAAGACATACCACTGTTATCTTTTTTGTTGAAAGTAGAGTAAATTATTATGCAGGCTGAGAGGGGTTCCCAAACTTTTTTATATGACTGTATATAATCTACCTGTGTGCATTTTCCACCACTCCTCTACGTCACCCTATGTTCCTCCCTCTTCTTAAAATGCGTATTCACCACAGCCATGCCAATCCTTTTCGCAAAATCTACTATCGTCTGACCTTCTTCATTCCTCTCCTTGACACCATACCTACCCATCACCTCCTCGTCTCCTCTGTTCCCTTCCCCAACATGTCCATTGAAATCCGCTCCAATCACCACTTTCTGTTCCTTGGGTACACTGTTCATCACTTCATCCAACTCACTCCAAAAATCTTCTTCTTTCTCATCAATCGCACACCCAACTTACAGGGCATATGCACTAACAACATTCATCATCACACCTCCAATTTACAGCTTCATAATCATTACTCTGTCTGACACTGTTTTCACCTCCAAAACATTTGACATACTGTTCCTTCAGAATAACCCCAACCCCATTTCTCCTCCTATCCACACCATGATAGAACAATTTGAATCCAACTCTGATCCACCTTATTCCCCTTCCATTTAGTCTCTTGCACGGACAATATATCAACCTTCCTTCTTTCAACCTTATTGGTTAACTTCCTCCCCTTACCAGTCATACTGCCAACATTCAAAGTTCCTACCCTCAGTTCCTCTCTCTTTACCTTCCTCCTCTCCTCCTGCCTCCGGACATGTCTCCCCCCTCTTCTTCTCCTTCTTCGGCCAACAGTAGCCCACTTTCCGTCAGCACCCTGTTGGCTAACAGTACTGGTGGCGGTCATTGTTAACACGGGCCTCAACTGATCCAGTATGGAAATTTGTTTTGTTGTCCGCATATTGATTTGGCAAAATTTTACACCAGATGCTCTTCCTGATGTAATCCTCTCCATTTATCCGGGCTTGGGACTGGCACAAAGAAACGCTGGTGGTGACACTATAAAATGCATTTGGTTAATGATTAGTTCGAACACGTACAGCATAGCACCTTGTTGAACAACATACCATAGTGAGATTTCCTTAGGTAGTGGGTGTCAACTTTTGATTCACCTCTGTATCTCCAGATCCTCCAAGTCTGTTTTTTAATTTATTTTTTGCATTTTTTATTGCTATATATAAAAATTTTAAAAAATGTACATTTCAAGGCTTTTTCTCTTCTCATTCTCAAAATCAAAAGAAAATACAGTTGATATCCTATTAGCATCCATCCCAGTATACAACAATGAAAGATTTTCATTCTCCAGTCATGTCTAATCCCAAATTTTCTTTTCAAATCCATACACACTCTTTGCCAAATATTGCACTAAAAGTTATTTTAAAAATCCATATTTAAAAGAAAATTTTCTTAACACATTGACTGCTGGACCATTTATTACCAGAACACAGCAGTATAGGTGTATGCATATATGATAAATAATGAACTGTATCAAAATTCATTAAAAATCTAAGGAAATATATTAAAAAGCAACAGTTTTATTATCAATAGCAACTCTTTGTTTTGACCAGCAACATGACTAAAAGTCTCCATTTGAACAAGAGTCCTAGAATGATGGCCGTAAATATAACATGTTTCTTTGCACTGTCTACACTTGTTGCACACAATACATTTGATAGATGGTGACTGTTTATACTCAATGTAGCGCTGTCTTAACAATTGTGATGATTCGGATACCTTGTGATGAGGAACACTTTCGGAGTAACTATCTGCATCAGTGCCAGAGTCTACAGGTTCCACGTCATCCAATTGATTGTTACTGTCTCAATCATTATCATCAAAATATTAATCTTGCAACAAATCTAGGTGTTTCAAAACAGCAGCTTAACACCTGTTTTGCAAAATCTTAGCTACAGACTTTCTGTTTATAACACTATTTGTCACAAAAACAATTTTTTATGGGTTCCCACTAGGTTACAGAACTTCAGTCGTTAACTGAGATGTAGCAGCAAAGCTCGCCAGCAAGCTGGCTGTGTCTATAGTGGCTGTATACAGAGATTTGAGTTAATATTGTATGTTGCACCTTGATAGGCTCAATGAGATACGACCTAACTTGTACCTCGCGTCAAAGTGTTGAAAATCCTATTTCCCATTTTCCAATGTTCACAAGCTCTTCAATCTCTCCATAGTAACTGCAAATCTCCACGTCACCCTGTAGTTTCCCTTCTACCTCCATTTCCAAACACTTTTGCACCCACCTCCTCTCACTGGTCACATTTCTATTTATTAGAATACTCCTGGTATCTTATTATATCTTCTTTGCTATGTAAATCAGCTTTCAGATCAAAAATGATTCCCTTAAGCTTCTTCCATTGCCTGTAAGGCCCTCTCCTCTCAAAATCAACTGATATTACAAATGAATATAGGCCTTTTATAATGCCCAGTAATCCTTGCACAACTATCCACACTCCATGCTCTGAGCTACTAACCCAAAACATGAGTTGAATTGTTTTCACTTGTCTATAGTCTGGTCTCAGACATCGATTTGTCCGTGACAAATTGTGCATATATATCTCTAAGTCTCAATCTTCTCCATCCCATCAACCAATTCAAGTCCTTGAACATATTTTCCAGACCCTTTGATATAAAGTTATGGAAAATGGTACAACCAATTCCTATTTTTGCGCTCATATCCACCTCTGTTACATATTTAACTGCTTCATAGAATTTCTTTTGTTTGTAAAACAAACATGCATCAAATTCTTCAGTCCCACTGCATATTCATAACCTACTGGTTTCTCCTCTGCCTTTGGCACCATATGAGGCTGCACCAAAACAGAAACATCAGCAAAGAGAATCACAAAGTATTGGAACCAGTGAACAATGATGTGATCTAAAGTCTTGCACAATAAAGCAAAGAATGCACAATCAATCTTTAGCTTAACATCTACCATCCCATTTCCTCCATGTTCCAGATTCCTTTACATATCAGGTATCCTCTGTCATACTTGCTTCCCCACACAAAATACCGTACCATTTTTTAACCTTCATCTTAGATAGTGAGGCAAAGAAAAAACTGTCCCTAAATACATGCACAATTACAATACCTCAGTTTTAAACAAAAAGGCCTTGTCCAGAAAGGTCAAAGCTCTTCTTATCCACACCACCAGTCTGAGCCCAGTTTTACTTATTCTGTTTTCCCAGGTCCTCTTCCTACTCCCAGACTTGTAGAAATCCGCTCCTAGCGCTCCATCCAAACTAAATTATGTTAACTTTTCAAAGCTTGCACATGTGGAAATTCTGTACATCATCATATTTCTTTGTGTTTGTATTGTGTTTGGTGCAATATGTTGACGTGTACAGATTATATACAGTGGATTCATAAAGTATTCAGACCCCTTCACTTTCGGCACACTTTATTGTGTTGTAGATATAAATTTAAATGAGTAAATTTGTCATTTTTGACATTCTAAACTCATAATGACAGAGTGGAAATGTGTTTCCACGTTTTGAAGTTTATTAAAAAACAAAAGCAAAAATCAGTCATTCATATCAGACCTTTCATTACTTCGTAGAAACCCCTTTGGCAGCAACTAGAAACTTTGCATACCTTTATTTGGGCAGTTTATCACATTATTCCTGGCAGATCTTCTCAGGCTTTATTGGATTGGATAGAAAGCATCTGTAAAGTGCCATCTTTGTTCTCTCCACTGATGTTCTATTTGGTTTAGCCATGGCTTTGACTGGGCCACTCAAGGACAGACAAAGGTGAAAGGTGAACTGTTGCCCCAGTCTATGGTTGTGTTGACTGTGGAGCAGTTTTCTTTGATGACTTCTAGGTATTTTGCCTGCATTCATACTTCTGCTCAGACTCCCTGTCACTGCCACTGAGAAGTACCCCATAATAGAATGCTGCCACCATCATGCTTCACTGTAGTCAAGTCAAGTCGGGGAGCATGCACTGGTACAGTGCGTTGCCGCACCCACTACACAACAAAACAACTCAGGATCACAGTTGGCAACCCCCCAGGCAGACACGCAGTCCAGATCCTCCATCCGGAAATGACCCTCTATCTGCTGTAGCCAGGTGTTACGTGGGCAGCCCCTTGGCCTGGTCCAGCCACTCGGGTCCCCAACAATGAGAATCTTACGAGCTGGAAACCCTTGGGGAAATGCGCCACATGGCCGTAGTGCCGTAACTGATGCTCTCTCACAATGCAGGTGATGTGTTTCATTCGGGACTCCATAAGTTGGTTTGACACAAAGAGTACCCAAGGATTATCCGGAGAGACACAGTACCAAAGGAGTCCAGTCTTCGTCTCAGGTCACTGGATAGCGTCCATGTCTCGCAACCATATAGAAAGACAGGAAGCACCAGGACTCTAAAGACTTGGACCTTCATCCTTTTGCATAGATATCGGGAGCTCCACACACCCCTTTCCAGCTACCTCATGACCCCCATGCTCTCTCAATCCATCTACTGACTTCATAGGAAGAGTCACCAGAGACATGAATGTCACTGCCAAGGAAAGTAAACCACTCAACAAGGTCGACACTCTCTCCGCAAATGGACACACTGCTAATGGCTGTGCCCAAGAGGTCATTAAAGCCCTGGATCTTGGTTTTTATCCAGGATACTCGCATGCCCAGACACTCAGACTCCTCACTCAGTCAAGATCTGTGAATCTTTCTTCATCAACAGATGCCCCACAGCCGCTGGACCCCATGACCTTGCCCAACACCCAGTCCATACAAGCATTGAACAGAGTAGGAGCAAGAACACACTTCTAACGAACCCCAGAATCAACTGGGAAAAACACAGAGATTCTTCCTCCACTCTGCACAGCACTCACAGTACCAGTGTATATGATGTCCATGATATCCAGCAACCTCGAGGGGATCCCTCGAACCCTCAGGATGTCCCACAGGGCAGCTCAATCAACTGAGTCGAAAACTTTACGAAAATCGACAAAGGCTGCAAAGAAGCTCTGCTGATATTCACGTTTGCGCTCCATGAGAACCTTCAGTGCTAGGATGAGGTCGATGGTAGACTTCTTAGGCGTAAAGCCAGACTGTTCCGGTCGTTGGTAGGTGAGCAAGTGATCACGGATCCTATTGAGGACGACCCTAACAAGGACCTTACCCGGCACCGAGAGTAGTGTTATCCCCCTCTAGTTGCTGCAATCCAGGCAATCACCCTTCCCTTTCCAGATAGGGCTGACAAGTCTGTTTTACAGTCAGTTGGGATGATGCCAGTCTCCCAAATGGAAGCAAAGATTGCTTGCAATGCCAGGAGGACAGCCTTACCACTTGCCTGGAGAAGTTCACCCCAGAATACCACAGATCCCGGCAGCCTTCCCTCTTCTCAGCTGATTCACCACCTTTGCAATCTCAATGAGGCTGGGTGGTTCACAGCTAATTGGAGGATCAGCCTTAAGGACTGTGGACCCAGAAATATCCAACGACATCTGCTCAAAGTAGCCAGCCCAGCGGGTCACAACTGCAGTGTCATCCGTAAGGACCGTTCCATCAGCTGCCCTGACTGTGACTCTCTGAGGAACAGATTCAGATGTGTGTAATGCTTCAAGTCCTCTGTAAGCAGGACGTGGGTCGCTAGACCACAGATGGTGTGTCACTTGCTCTGAGATTCCTCTAACAAACTCCTCCTTATCTACCCTCAGAGCCCTCGCAGCTGTCCTTCTCAGTTCCCGGTACAGACCAGAGTTGCCATTGAGCTGTGCGCTGCGACTCCTCTCGATGATATCCAGGGTGCCCTGCAAGATGAAACACCTCTTTCTGGGAACACCGGCAACACCAACACAACCCTCAGAAACCTTCAACCTTCAGATCACATTAGGATCGGCAGTTGCACCCATTTCTGCAAGTTCCTCGAACAAACTGTGTGCAAACTCATTAGAAACAGCCTGACCTTGGAGTCTGGCCAAGTCCAGGCTCATTTTCCTAGTAGGTGGTAACCTACTGGACCAAAGCTGGATCCTAAGAGTAGCAACCAAAGGTCTGTGGTCAGAATTCACAAACTGGGCACTTCTGTAGACCCTGGAGTTTTGCAAGAGCCTCCAGTGTCTGCCCACAAGGATGTGATTGATCTCCTTTACTGCACCACCAGTATTGGAGTACCAAGTCCAATGATACGGTTCTGGGCGCTGGAACCAGGATCTAGCAATTTGCAGCCCCTGACCTTTTGCAAAGTCAAGGAACATGGAGCCACTTTCACCACGGTCAACAGACCCATGGGGACCGAGACAATCCTCATAGACAGCCCTGTCAGTTCCAGTGGCTGCATTGAAGTCATCCATGACCAGAGGAATGTCACCTTGTGGGCACCCATCAACCACCGAGCGAAGCTATGAAAAAAAAGGCCTCTCTTGCCAAGACATCAATCATCACAGTCGGAGCATACACTGGGACAACAGACAAGGCACCCAGGGATTGCCGTAATCTGAATCTCATAATACGCTCATTGAAAGGAGTGACATCGGACACCATCGGAAGAAGCCAATCCGCTACAGCAGCAGCTACTCCCCGAGTATGACAGCCATCAGAGCGACCAGACCAATAAAAGGTGTATCCAACTACAGAGATCTGGCCAGTCCCTGGTCTGCGCACCTCAGAGAGTGCCACCACTGAAATGTAGAGTTTACGTAGCTCCTCCGACAGCAGAGGAAGATGATCATCTTGCCGGAGAGACAAGACGTTCCATGTGCCTATCCGTATGGGCCACCTCAAATTGGGACCCAAGTGCTGCTGTGCAGCGGGCAACGCCTTAGCACCACACCAGTTTCGATCTGCAATAGACCTGACCCCATTGGTTCTCAAACGGTTTTGACTCTTCCGGGGATGGGGCTCCCGAAGGCTTTCCCCCATCCCCTTCATGATGCGAGCACCCTTCCTATTGGCGGCTGCAGCAGAGCTACTCCCACGGTGAGCAAAAAAGAGTCCTTTCTCTCGTCTTGGACCTGCATGAAGTTTTTTTACGGTGGCTGGAGTGCCAATCCTGCCACCAACCCCCATGATTTCCCTGCAAGTTGGAGGACTATTTGTTGGGCCAGATGCAGTTTAAAGTCATACCCAGGACAAACTGTCCTGTCCTTCACTGTAGGGATGATTTTAAATGGATAATGAGTAGTTCCTGATCTTCACCAGATAGTGCTTAGAGATCTTCACAAAAAGTTTAATTTTTTTCATGTTACACCAGAGGATTTTTTACTCATGCTCTCTTTCAGTTGTTTAAGTGCTGCCAAACTTTTACTCAAGAGTGTCTTCAGTCTAGCCACTGTACCATAAATGTCTGATTGATCCGTCCTTCCACAATGTTTTTCTATCTCAGTAGGGGACTTCTGAAGCTCTGTTAGAGTGACAGTCGGCTTCTTGGTCACCTCTCTGAAAAAGGCCTTTCTTGCCCAGTTACGCAGTTTGGTTCGAACCATCTTTCATTTGAAAATTTTACAAATTGTTTTATACCCTTGCGCTGAGCTATGTTTCACCACAGTTTGATTGCAGAGAGTTCTTTGGACTACTTGGTTTGATTTTTGTTCTGAAATGCAGTGTGAATTGTGGGACGGGTGTGTGACTTTCTAAACTACTGTATGCCCAATCAATTCAGTTTGTCCCAAGTGGACTCCAATAAAATTCCAGACACATGTCAAGGATAATTAAAGTAAACAGGAAGTCAATGTCAATTTATTTATATAGCACATTTAAAACAACATAGTAATGCTGTGGCCAAAGTGCTTTACAATAATAGAATAAAAGAAAAACAAAACAAATAATATAAAAACATAAATAGAAATAAAATATATGAACATAAAATGAGATACATAATAAACAGAAGTAATGTTATATAATCAATCAGTATTACTGAAGGTCACGGAATGCATGTGAATAGAAATGAGTCTTTAATCTTGTTTTGAACAGTTCAATTGTAGACGACTCCTTTATATGATGAGGTAAAGAGTTCCACAGGCGAGGTGCAGCAGCTGCAAAGCCCCTGTCCCCCTTGGTTTAACACTTGGTACGAGGGACAACAAGAGACAACTGATCAGAGGATCTAAGCACTCTGGATGGCTGGTGTAAAACACACAGTTCAGATAAATAGGCAGAAGCAAGCCCATGTAAAGATTTAAAAAACTAGCAGCAAGATTTTAAAATCAATTTGAAAACTGACAGGCAGCCAGTGTAAAGAAGCTAAAATAGGAGAAACAGAGTCATACTTTCTTGCCCCAACCAGAAAGCAAGCAGCAGCATTTTGGACCAACTGTAACCTGAGTATTAGAGATTTGTTAATCCCAGAATACAGCGAGTTGCAGTAATCGAGGCGAGAAAAGATAAAAGCATGAGTAGCTTTCTCAAGATGCCTAGAAGATAAAAAAGGCTTGATCTTACCTAATAGACGAAGTTGGAAAAAGCAACTCTTGACTACAGAATTAACTTGTTTCTCAAAAGAGAGGTTACTATCAAAGATAACACTAAGATTGCAGACTTGAGGTTTGGAAAAGACAGAGAAAGAGCCGAGAAGTCCAAGACCAATTTGGGCTTTAGCTGATGGACCCACTATAAGCACCTCCATTTTATTTTGATTCAGATCAAGAAAAGTATTAGCCATCCAGGATCTTAGTTCAGACAGACAGTCATGGAGTTGATTTGTTGCAGAGTTGCAGACAGGAATATAAACCTGAGTTTCATCAGCATAGCAGTGAAAAGAAATGTTAAATTTCCTAAAAATCGCTCCAATAGGGTGAAGGTATATAGAGAATAAAATAGGACCCAAAATGGATCCCTGAGGAACACCATATTTAAGAGGAGCAGTAGATGAAAAATGAGGAATTAAAAGTCACTGAAAAGTGTCTACCAGTTAAATATGACCTGAACCAGTTAAGAGCAGCCCCCTTTAAGCCAACAAGATGTTCAAGCTGCATCAGCAATATTTCATGGTCAATGGTGTCAAAGGTAGCAGACAGGTCAAGGAGAAGAAAGACTGCCGCATCACCCGAGTCAGTAATAAGAGAGATGTTGTTGAACACTTTCCGGAGTGCCGTTTCAACACTATGATAATGCCTAAAGCCAGATTGGTAGATCTCAAATAAATTATTGGAGTTAAGGTGATCGACCAATTGATTATAAATAATTCTTTCTAGAATTTTAGCCAGAAACGGCAGTTGGGAAATTGGATGAAAATTGACTCCTGGATCTAATTCTGCCTTTTTAGATGGGGACGGAGTGCAGCATGTTTAAAAAATGAGGGGCACAACCCCCGAACTAATAGAATCATTTATAATGACTAGTAAGGATGGGCCCAACACATCAAAGGCTTCCACTAAGAGACGTGGTGGAACAATATCGAGGGGGCTGGAAGCTGGCTTAAGGGTGTCAATACCTCTTTTTAGCTGTGAAAGTGAGACTAGATCAAAGGATTCTAAGACAATGGCATGATTAACAGTAGGAAGTTTATATTCAATTTGAACAATGCCACAGTGGATAGTATCAATTTTGCTGACAAAGAATGATAGAAACTGATCACATGAATGAACAATGCTATTTAATCCCATCGCATAGTGAGGGTGAATGGTCATATTAATTGAATTAAATAAGACCCTAGAATTCTTTGAATGACGGGATACTAAATCGGCAAAGAAGTCTTGTTTCGTTTCCTTAACTTCAGCCTGGAAATTGAAAAGAGAAGTCCTAAAAATCTGTTTAGAGACAATCAGTCCATCTTTTTTCCAACGCCGTTCAGCAGTTCGACAGGCGCGGCACAGTGATCGTGTATTTTCATTTAGCCAGGGAGCAGGTCTACCCTTATTAATGTGTATCTTGGGCGGAGCAATTGAGTCTAAAACGGTTTTACAGGAAGAATTAAATTTTACGACACAATCGTCTATACCATTATTTTGGTCATGCACATAAAGACTAGAGAAAATGGTTTTAAAATCAGATATAATAGAAGAATTTAAAAAGCGCGAGCAGCATAGGGGACAGCTATTAGTTGGGACATCAACAGTAATATTCAGAGCCATCATTATAGAAAAGTGATCAGTGAAAGAAACATCACATAAATCAATATTATTCACTGAAATATCACAAGTAAGAACGAGATCAAGGGTATGACCGAGGGAGTGAGTTGGCGTATTAATATGCTGTATAAAATCAAATGAGTTCAATAGTGATAAAAAGTCATTGACCAAAGGTTTCGATTGACAACAAACGTGAATGTTGAAATCACCAACAATAAGTACTTTGTTATTAGAGAGGGTGATATCAGCCAGGAGAATAGAGAATTCAGAAATGAAAGTATCATTAATTACAGGAGGTCTATAAACCACAGCAAACAGCAGAGAAGAGGCGCTGCACACTTCGAAAAGTTGAAGTTCAAAGCTATGTCAGTAAAACAAGAAGAGTCACCATTTAAAATCCATGTCTCAGTGATGAAGAAGAAATCCAGATTATCTATACTAATATAAGCCAAAGCCCTCACTGACTGACTGACTGACTGACTGACTGACTGACTGACTCACTCACTCACTCACTCACTCACTCACTCACTCACTCACTCACTCACTCACTCACTCACTCACTCACTCACTCATCACTAATTCTCCAACTTCCTGTGTAGGTGGAAGGCTGAAATTTGGCAGGCTCATTCCTTACAGCTTACTTACAAAAGTTAGGCAGGTGTTTCATTTCAAAATTCAAAGCGTACGGTCATAACTGGAACCTCTTTTTTGTCCATATACTGTAATGGACCTGCAGCTCACTGGCCGTGGGAGGCGGGGTTGCGGGGGGTTGCGTATCGCGTCATCACGCCTCACACGTAATCACGTGAACTGACTGTGAAGGAGGAAAGGACGGCCTTATATGGCGTTCGTTTATAAAACAGCGGACAGGCTGTGTAAAGGCAGCTTCACAAAAAAACAGATCCTTAACAAATTGTTATTGGTATATTTTCCCTCAGTTTAAAAAGGTTTTCTTTTCTTCTTAATAAAAATTTAAAAGCAGAACTTCGCCGCTGCAAAGCGCGCCTGACTTTATTGAAAAGAAACTAAACTTGCAGCGCCGCCGCTATTCAATGACACTTGCCTATCACCTGACTTTATTGAAAAGAAACTAAACTTGCAGCGCCACTATTCAATCACGCGCCGCTATTCAATGACACTTGCCTAACGCCTGACTTTATTGAAAAGAAACTAATCTTGCAGCGCCACTATTCAATCACGCGCCGCTATTCAATGACACTTGCCTAATGCCTGACTTTATTGAAAAGAAACCAAACTTGCAGCACCACCGCTATTCTATGACACTTGCCTAACGCCTGACTTTATTGAAAAGAAACTAAACTTGCAGCGCCGCTCTTCACTGACAACGCCGCTATTCAATGACACTTGCCTAACGCCTGACTTTGTTGAAAAGAAACTAAACTTGCAGTGCCGCTATTCAATGACGCGCCGCTATTCAATTACACTTGCCTTACGCCTGATGAGCCAAGAATTAGGGCGAAACACGTGTCGCGTACTCTTTGCATTATTTGACAGTAAACTATTTTCAACCATTCTATGATCTGCTTCTCACAACTGAAGGCACCGTGGCTGATGTTAGCTGACTTGCTGGCCAACCATAAGCGTTACCTGGTAGGTAACCACCCATACAATCAGATTGTGATTCAGACTACGAATGCCGTGAATGTAATTACCCCGATCTACATACTAGAGAAAACCTCAATGAAGAATAAACAGTGTGTAAGCATACATATTAACACAAGTGCAATTAAACGTGTGCATTTACGGGGTGATTTGTCAGGCTTAAAAGCTCACCTTTTATTAAAAAGGTAAATGCAAACTGTTTTCATTCTGAAGGGCACAAACCACGTTGGATTTCAGCCGTTAAACGCGCAAAAATGTCGGTACACCAGATAAATAAGCGCAACATATTATCAGTTGTATTGTATGCTTACAATACATATAGAAATGTGTTAATCGTTAACTAATAGTATGGGATGGTGTTTTTCGACTCGCGCCTTGATTTAAACGATTCCTTGTCTTGGCGGGTTTGCGTAGCTTATTGTCAATATCTTTACACCTGTTTTTAAGACTTATTGACTGAAACGGGCTTTCACGAAAAAAGTTAGGGCATTGCTACAGGATACACCCTCCACAAGTTAAGGAAGTAAAAATAAAGGTATATATTTTTACTTCCTTAACTTGTGGAGGGTGTATCCTGTAGCAAAGCCCTAACTTTTTTCATGAAAGCCCCTTTCAGTCAATAAGCCTTAAAAACAGGTGTAAAGCTAAACTTGCAGCACCGCTATTCAATTACACTTGCCTAACGCCTCTCCTAAGGGGAGATACTGTGGGATCTGGGCATCAGTCAAAGCACCAATCACAGGCCCGATTAGAAAGCGGGAAGCTGTGATTTGTCGTCTCCCTCCCATGTGACAATCACAGCCCGTGTTACAACGCACTATGTATGTATGTATATATGTATATGTAGATATGTGTATATGTAGATATGTATATATATGTATATGTATATATGTTTACATAACCTCTTTAACACACTACTTCTCCGCGGCGAAGCGCGGGTATTTTGCTAGTCTGAGGTAATAAAGTCTTGCAGAATAAAAGTTTTATTGGACACTGATCTCACGTTCAAGAGAGCGGCCTTGATAGAAGTAGAAGAGCTCGTTGCAGGATGAGCACGGGTGAGGGTATGAAGATTAGCAGTGTTTACTACTCGATTGCAGACCGAGGAAAAGTAATGCTGTCTTGAAATGGAGAAATTAAATCTTGTGTCCAGCGCCCATGAACCAGTGATGGAGTCCTGAGCAGGAGATGATAGGTCATAAACGACTCACAGGCATCGGGAATCAAAGCTCTGGGACTTGAGTCGGTGTTGTTTAACAACAATTCCGGCTCTTTTCCCACAATGGCGGCGGGTGCGTTTGCGTCTCCGAGGGGCATTCAACTCACTGATACAGGTGAACACCGGCGTCCAGGTGAAGAAGTCAGGAGGTGAATAATACAAAGGTGGAGGTTCACAAAAAATCCAATCAGGAGATGAAAATTGAGGGGAAAGCAAGCCAGAAAATATGTTTAGTAAAGACTCACGATCATAGGACAGTGGCCATTGGGATAAACTAAAACATGAAAACAAAGTTAAAACATAGACTAGAGAGACGAGCAGATGGCCAGCCACACCAGTCGGCACCATCTTTGATCTCTGATATTATGCACCTGACCACAATTTGGAAGGCTACAGTGAAGGGTCTGAATACTTATATAAATTAGATATTTGAGTTTCTGATGTTTAATAAATTTGCAAGCCTTTCTGAGAACATGTTTTCATTTTGTCATTATGGGCTACTGAGTGTAGATTGATGGGCAAACATGGCAAATTTATCCATTTAAAATTAAATTTACAAAACAACAAATTGTGCAGAAAGTGAAGGTTGTATGAATACTTTATGAATCTACTTTATAAAATGTTGTGATAATAAATAGTGTAAAGCCAATTGTTATATCTATGTTTTTAATACCAAGAAAAAATCCTTGTAACTACTGGATGTTGCTTGGCAATAAAGTTCAAATGAACTCAGAGAGCTCAGCTATAACCTTTAACTGTAACTTATTTGTGGATTTTATTTTCTCATATTTTACTGTGTTCTGTTTTCATTTACTCCCTACCTTTAATCAAAGTAGTAACGTTTTTCTTCCCCCAGGGTGCTTCTTAGCCACAGAGTAGTAGAAAATTAAAATTGCTTCATTGTGACTGAAATAAAACAAATGGGTTACATTAGACACCTAACATAAACATTACATATCAAGAAGGATGATATTCACAAATGTCATATGTTCAGCTTCCTCTACACAAAAAAAAAACGTAAACAGTAATTAATTCTTGGTTTGAAGAGGGCTGTTGAATTGTCATCAAAAAAGGGCAAACTTTACACCTGGAATTTTTTTCCAATTTTGGGTCACTGAAGCTTTTTTCTTCCTGCTAAGAATTAGCAGGCACAGCACAAATGCAGTCAGTGTATATCTCATGTGCGGTTACAAATGTCTTAGCTAGACTTTATTTTTAAAACTATCCCCGCAGTGAGATGCTTGAGGAGTGTGGCTTTTATAGTTCTAATGAAGCAGTACTCAGGAATTAATAAGAATCATTGTCTTCTACAAAGCTTAATCTGAAAGTACTCATTGTCAGTCTTTACCTAGAGGAATATACTCACAAACATTTTTTAGCCTATAAAAGAACTTTTGTACTGTCTGAACTATTATAGTGCACTTTTTAGAGTTACATCCCATGTTTTTTCAGAATAAAATAAAAAAGCCAAAAAAAATGAAATGTCCATAAAAAATAAAGTACTGTATGCAAATATGCACCATTAGCATTTAGATAAAATATACTTTAAGCTTCTTCTTTCTTTAAATGTATACCAGAATTAAAGAGGAGCTTCATATTTATAGGTTTGCATTCACAGAAAGGCACTTTTGATTCTTAGTTAGACCTTAGGGGGTCTGCAAGGTGCACTGAGCAGAGGGTGAGAGGGCTGTAGCAGAAGATGAGTTCTAGATTTGTAAGGAGAGCAGATCATAGATAATAGAGGAGTCTGAGACAGGAAAAACAAATTAAGAAAAGCTGTTCTGAGGCTACGTAAAGCACTCATTTTGCAGGAAAGGAACAAATGTAATACATCAGCTGGTGGTGCTAGAAGAAAAAGAATAGTCCTGAAGTTCAATTAATATAAGATGCTACAGCTATACAATAGTTATTTACTCTTATCACCTGTCCCTTTACCTCAATAGGAATCCAAAGTGGACATTTCTGTTTTATTTAATTAATAATGGCTGATGCCAGATATGAACATGTATAGGTGTCAATTCTGCATCTTCATTTAACAGTAACAGTATTTGACAATATAGTCTTCTTCAGTGTAGCAATAACCTATTTTCATCATGAATAAACTGGTATACCATCAAAACTTGGCAATACATAACTGGAGCAGCAATCACCTGAACTCAAAAGCATCTTAGTAGTGGTATTAGTAGTAGTCATAATAGTACTGTCAAGTGTGCAGAGTAGAAGTGGTGTTTTTGGAATACAAATTAGGGTGGGGCCACATGGATCAGGATGATAGATGCTATCAAAAGGTATGGAGCCATACTAAGAAGCCACACAGAGACTGTGTGCATGTGTGTGAGATAGAGGGAGATAAAGTTTGATCAAACACTTAAAAAGCAGCACTTATGATAACTGACCGTCTGCTTACTACTATTGGCCTGGATAAGAAGCTGTCAGTGAGCCTCGGGAAGTATCTTGACTAGGATTGGCTTGTGGATTTGGGGAAGTAAGTGCAGATGGCACTGCCTCTGACTCCAAATGAGCATTTTGAGTTGGAGCTGGCAGCGTAACCATTCAGTTAGTCAATGTGGCAGAGATAATATCATTGGAGCTACATGGAAGTAGATGGTGAAGTGATAGCAGGGCAATGAAGGATTGTGAAGGAAAGAGACAGCATCCATTTAATCTCCAATTAGGGTATGATTGAAACAAACTATATTTCATAATGTATTGGGCTATCAGCAATAACATGAATATCTGTTGTAATAAAGGCGGTATATATGCGCCCGACCCAACACAGATTGGCAACGAAGGCACGTATAAAAGTAAATAAACTTTTATTTTTCTTCACGTGTGGGGCACGTCTTCCTCATGTCCCACAGGCAGCACACAGTTCCAAAAGCACTACACCAAAACACACACTCCTCCTCTACTTCTTCTTTGCACCACCACTCCTCCAGGCAAGCGTTGTCATTCTCCTCATGACTCAGGCTCCTGGAGTGGTGGCTGCTAGTTCATTTTATAGTTCACCCAGAAGTCCTTCAGGTACTTGACCACCTGCACCTCTGGGTGTGGCTGAACTACAGCCCGGACAGGCCCAGGAACCCCTGCAGTGCCTTCTGGTGGCCACCCTGGTGGCTGTGGAGAACTCCATCTCCCATGGAGCCCTGCGGGTATCTGAGGCATTACAGTCACCCAGGGGGGCTGCCACCAAGTGGTCCAGGGGAGGTACTGTGCAGCCCGTGTTTGCTCCCCGGAACATACACAGAAGGGGCGTCCCCAACATTTTATTCCATCATGCGATACAATGACCAAATGACAGCATTAAAATATATCTGAGTATCAACATTAAATACTCATCGCCATAAGCAATATGCAAAACATAGTCATAAACTTCCATTTTTTGTTCAATGAACAAAGAATTAAATTGTTTTGTACATAAGTAGTCTACATGAGTCATGATAATAATGATGACTACGCCAAAACAGCAAGATTTGCAAATTTCTGCACCCTATAAACTGTATCCTAAAAAAATGCTTAAAATAGGTGACAAGTTGTTTAAACATTTTAACAATTTACTAAACACATTTCTGAGTTTTCTACTTATCTAATTTTTGCACATCACCACCTGCCAAATGTGAAGCGGTCGGGATGAGGATCAGCATTTCCAAGTCCAAGGTCATGGTTCTCAGCTGGAAAAGGGTGGAATGCTCTCTCCTGGTTGGGGATGGGGTATTTCTGTAAGTGGAAGAGTTTACATATCTTGTTCATGAGGAAGGGAATAAGGAAACGGGATATCTGATTGGAGTGGCATTTGCAGTCATGCAGACATTATGCTGGTCAATTATGGTGAAGAAGAAGCTGAGCTGAAAGGCAAAGCTCTCAGTTTACTGGTTGATCTATGCTCCTATCTTCACCTATGGTCACGAGCTGTCAGCTGACTGAAAAAAACTAAACTATGGACACAAGCAATATAAGGAGTGTAGACATTCAGAATGTGCTCAAAGTAGAGTTGCTGTTCTTCCACATTAAAAGAAGCCAGTTGAGGTGGTTCAGGCATCTGATTAGGATGCCTCCTGCATGCCTCCCTGGGAAAGTGTTTCAGACATGTCCAACTGGGAGGAGGCCTCGGGGCAGGCCCGTGACATGCTGGAGATATTATATCTCTTGGGCACACCAGATGATTAATAAATGGTGGAAGGCACTAAGGTGCTAAGGACAGTTAATTTAATTGAACAAGATTGAGAGAATAACAGTATTCAATGTGGAAATCTGCTGTGGTGCAGTGATGTCACTGCACATGAATTGAAGATGACAAAGGACTGCAGAAGTTACAAATATTATGGGCAAACATTTTTACCCAAGGCGGGATACATTACAATTTTTTCAATATATGTTTTACAATTAGAGCACAGATAGCTAAAGTGAGTTGTTCACTGTCACAAAATGATTTGGAGATTATGCTGTCTCATTCATCTACTGTATAGCTTAGTTGTTGCTGTTCTGACAACTTTTAAGGTGTATAGGAAGAAAGGGGAAAGACAAAAGTCAAAAACAATGCACAGATCAAATCCAAAATAAACTAGCCTATCTTTCATCTTGCCAAAGAAGTTGCTTACAAAAATCCAAGTTAGGAAACAGAAAGAAAAGTCAGAAGCCAAAAAAAACTAGTAAGAATAATCGCAAATGATAGTTACTATATCCACAAACTCAAATAGTGAAGTTTCTGTGAGTTCGAGTCATAAATTATCTTGTCAGTAACGTCGTCTGACTTGATTTTTGATCTCCACACAGTGAGCAACTCTCATTCACATTGTAGCAATGAAGCTTCCAAATGGCAACTTCCATAAAACAAAACGGCGTCGCAGAAAAGACACCAAACTAAAATGGGACAAAATTCCCACTAATAGAAACCAACTCTATATTAAAAAAAAACCTTTTTTTTAACTGTTTGACATTTAAAACATATGTTCACACTGAATGAAAATTTACTGAAAAAGCACAGAAAAAAAAAATCATAATATAATCATAGCAATTATCATAATTCAGCATTTTTCAATATTTTTTTCTGGATATTTGCACATTTTACATTTATATAATATAGCTGCAAGTTAGTCCTGATGTGCAGGTTTTTTGATGTAAATCTAAAACTCATTGTGGAGCGTGTTAGCTAGGCAATTCAATTTAGATGTCTAGATCTTTGTGTGTTTCTGACTATGACTTTTTGTTAATGTTTTGGTGCTTTTGGATAATTGATTCTCTGGATTTCAACTTTTCCTGTTTTGGACTCCACTTCTGTCTCTTCCCCCAGTCCTGTTCTCTCTCTCTTGGCTTCAATACTTTATGTCTAGTATACACTGGACCTATGAGCCTGAGTGAAATTTTGTGATGGTCTATGATAATAATAAACAACTAGAGTATGTGATTTGAGATGTACTTTACTAAGAATAGCTCATTTAACAAGAGTGTAATAGAGCTCAAAGTATAAGACTGTTATGGTTCAAAGACAACAGTTTCCCTGAATTTAACAACTCTACCAGCTTTCAAGGCAGTAAGCATTTTCAGGCAGCTCATCTGGTTAAGTTACTTAAAATGCTTAGACTAGAAAGAGACCACAGGGTAGAGTACAGAATAGAAATATTAAGAAAAGGAAATGTGCCTATACCTAAATGTGTGCATACACTGAATTTGTAACTGAAGACAAAAAAGAAAAACTAGATGGTATAATTCAACATCAATTGATTTTGAATTCAAAGAAAGCTGACTTACTCTCATTCTACAAACTCTATGCAAATAACTCCCTTACTGTAGCATTGCAGTCATTAGGGTCCACAGTCCACAGTGGTATGCAGGCAACATGCCACAGAGGCTTATTGTAGATTCAGTACAAAAGACTTAATTTGCATGTGGGCCAATAAGATCTATGCCGAAAAGGGAAAAAATAATTAGCTTGAAAAGAATGACTAGGAGTTTTAAATGCAGAAGGAACAAATTATAGATGCTCATTATTAATTAAAAACTCCACGATTCTTTTCACTTTTTGTAACATAATAATGAGAGGTGAAATGCACAATATGTACCACTACCTTGTAAGAAAGGTCAGGCTGCAGAACATTTTATAAATCTCTGTTAAAGTTTAACAAAGTTAGTAAACTATTTATATCTTTTATATATTATTTTCTAGAACTTTCCAAATGCCTTCTGTCTTGCTATATAGGCAGTAGTGATGTTAATTTTCAGTAGGCAGCTATATTACAAAATATCTCCTGCATTTATTAGAAGACATCTGTAGAAAATACAAAAGTTATGTAAGGAATAAGATTAGAGGTACAGAGCATATGCACAGTAACTATGGTTATATTTATATATGAAATTATTTTGCCACTTGATTCTTTGTATTAAATTAATTAAGATGTGTAGTAATAATCACACCTTTGTAATCACATAATCTCATTTTCATAATAAAGAGCTTTTTAACATGTTTTCTCAGATGAGCATCCCTTACTTGTATCATTCACTTAGATTATAAAGATAGACAACAATTCAAACCAGCATGTCAGAGTGAATCTGTTAGGTCTACTGTTCTTGCTTTTAGTTTTTATTAATAGTTTATCAGAACAGTTTTAGAAGGCATGGTAGCATTGTGGTTAGTACTTGTGCATCACAGTGCTAGAAGACCAAGTTTAATTGTTGTGTGAGAAGTTTGTATGCTGTCACACTTACCACATTTACAAGAGTTTTCTCTGGTTTCCTTCCAAATCCAAAGTAATTTCTCATTGTCCAACCTGCTATATCCTAACACAGGGTCACGGGAATCTGCTAGAGCCAATCCCAGCCAACACAGGGTGCAAGACAGGAACAAATCCCAGGCAGGGGAAACACCCACACCAAGCACACACTAGGGACAATTTAGGATCGGCAATGTACCTAACCTGCATGTCTTTGGAATGTGAGAGGAAACCCACACAGACACGGGGAGAACATGCAAACTCCACACAGGGAGGACCCGGGAAGTGAACCCAGGTCTCCTAACTGCGAGGCAGCAGCACTACCACTGCACCACCATGCCGCCCCAAAGTAATTTCCATCTCAAAATATATGTGTATTTGAGTATGTGTGAAAAAAATGTTGTACATTCTGGCTAGAAAAAATAAACAATGACTGATCTACCAGGGCAGAAACAAATGTAAACCAAAAGGCTATTGTCAGAGAGAACAGGTGGGAAACGAGAGAAACAGAGACTGAAATAAAGAGAATCAATAACCTAAAACACCAAAAGCCAAAAGAATAACCCAAAGTGAAAGTCAGAAACACACAAAGTTTTAGATACCTACATTGATTTCCTTAGCTAACACACACCACAAAGAGTTTTTACCTTTGAAATGAGGAACTTGGACATCATGGACTACTTCACAGCCATCCTTTATAAATGTAGAATGATGAGTCAAAATGTTATGTGACCAACTCTGGGCATAGAAATAGTAAAATCCGAAAAAAATAAAACGGTATTACAAAAAACTGAACTGTGATAATGACTAAAAGTGGAATTCTCAGAACACTGTTTCTTTACATTAAGCAGAACTGAAGGAAGACATTTATTCAAATATCCAGTTCTTTGATTTACTGTTCCTAGCCAAGGTATGCTGAAGCTTTTTCCAAGAGCAAAGGGTTCAAGAAACAGAACTAACTGAAAATCTGTGGTGGGACACTTTTACACACATACTATACACACACAAATGTTCATTCACAATTTAGTGTCATCTATCTACTGTCATCTGTACCTAAAACTTTGGATCACCTACTACATGTAGACATATAGTTAATGTAATTATTACATTTAATGATAAATAAGAAATCAAGCTAGGAATGCATCTAGTTCACTACAGGAAAGCAAGTTTCAGGAACAAAAGTTGTCAAGGTTTCAGCTTCAACTACATCATTTAGTAGTTTGTTGCAAATTTCCCACAGTTCTTTGCTTAAAGAAGTGCTTTCTACCTTCATTCCTAAATACACTTCCCCTGAATTTCCACTGGTATCCTTGAGTACATGATTCACTGTTAAATTGAAAGAATTCTACTCAACCTAATTTATCAATGCCTTTGAGAATTTTGAAAACCTGGATTAGGTCCCCACACATTGTACTCTGCTCAAGACTAAACAAGTATAATTCTCTGAGTCTCTTGTTAGAGTATGAATGGAAGAATGGCAGTGGACAGATGCAGATACATTGCAGGAACCAAAATGTTTAACAGCATATGCATAGTACTGTATTTTATTGTTAATATATACAAAAGCATACCATACAGTATATGTTTCTCATATCTGTTTATTACATGTGAAATGCAAGTATCTGTGCTGCTGCACAAATGTGCTAAATATGTGTACAGTTCCTATGGCACTTGGCTGTCAGTCAGTCTTACTTAATCTTATTTATTTTTTCTTTTCTTGTAACTTTTTCTTTGACATTTTGTAAAGTACTTTGAGCTACACCGTTTGTATGAAAATGTGCCATATATAATAAACGTTGTTGTTGTGTCATCATAACCTCCTAAATCCTTTTCAGAAGTTGCTTCCCTTAGTTTCCTTTTTGTTGCTTTCCTTTCCTTGGCGTCTCCCATCTTGTATTTAAAATTGACATCTCTCTCAGTCATGTGTAGCACTTGGCGCTTTTCTACATTAAGCTACATTTTCTAAGTGTTTGCGCAATTCTGAAACTTATACAAGTTTTTTGGATTTGTTTTTGCTACCTCCTCAATGTCTGCTATTGCTCCAATTTTAGTATCATTAGCAAAAGTTACAGTTTACTAACTGTACCAAAATCTATGTCATTAATGTGAGTTAGAGTAATTGTCTCAGGACAAACCTTCCTGAGGAACCCCACTGATAACCTCACTCCACATGGAGCGTTCTCCTCTTATCTGTACTCTTTTCTCTTGCCGGTTCACCAGCTTGAGATCCAGTTTCATGTAAACAGTTTGATGGACACATTACACCGATCAGTTGTATAATCTCTGCAGATTGTGTATTACATGATTTTTGTGTATCTTACAATGAACAATGCATTGAAGATGACACTGAAGTGCATGTGGAGAATGAAGAGGATGAAGAAAATGAGCATGAAAATTATGCTGTCTAGAAGGTCCACAATATTAGAAATGTTTTATTTGCATTAGGGTGGTCTACAAACCACCACAAACAGTTGATGTTTGTAGTCTTTCCTCCACAAGGCTTTCTTAACATTTACCTTGGGATAGTGTGACATTTTGACCTGAATGTGAAACATTTAGAGGTCGCTCAATTCTGAAAATTTTATTTGTATTATTACTATGTACATACTTTTACCTGGGGTTCTTAACTGACTAAGTGATTAGTAAACAATATATATAAATGAAACAGAAAACATTCTGGTAAAAAGGTGGAGTTAACAGAGCTTTCTATTACTAAGCAGAAGTTTCCATAACATTCTAAGATTAAGTAGGAGTTTCAAGAACATTCTAGTAGTAAGTAGGAGTTTCTATTTTATTTCTTGTTTATTTGTGGTCATTTATCTGGTAATGACCATACCCTACATAAAGTGTTGAAAAATTCACATTTGTTAAGTTTTACACTTAACAGCTGTAACACTAACAGTATGTTACTTTAATATAGGAGTTATTGACCTAATATGGCTTTATCTGGCTTTATGGTTTAAGATTTGACCAAGAGAACTGGTTGCATTAAATGCCACTCTCTCATTTATCCAAACTAAGACTACCATGTAGACTCAACATGCATGCTGCAGCTAGTCCAGGAATTTATGTTTTGAAAATATTCCTTTTTAAGGCTCAGTTTTAGGATGACTGATGTGAATCCAAGGTTATCACAAATATTGCTCTGTCAGTCTTGTTTTTGTCAGATAGTGGAATGAAGCATCATTTACAATCCAAGCTCCTTTCAATGACATCAAATTTTTATCAGTTTCTAAGACTTACCTAAACCAGGCAGTTGCTGGTAATGCATATGCAGCATTTTCAAGGTACCTCTGGTTTTTATCAGTACATTGACAGGCTTAGCCCGTTTTGATGACACAGTCTCATCAAAAACAAATGAAAAGATGGTGCAAAGCCTGCAGCAGCCACCATTACCAGACATTCCTCAACATCTTGTAAAAGAAAAGACACAACTGCACATAAAGGTTTGGGGTTTCCGGCTCCGTATACTGTAAAGAAGTTGCAAATCAAAGTTATATAGTCCAGAGTACAATCAATCCACTGCTGAACAACAATATGGCGTGATGGGGGAACATTTATAGAGGGGACCGGAATTAAACAGAGGAATGCTGGGTAGTGAGTTGTGGTGTATTCTGGGATCCTGACGTCATCAGAGGGAAGGAAGATGCAGAAGTGGAGGAACGGGAGACGGTTCAGGGTGTCGGCGTTTCCTTCTTTCTAGGAAAACAAAGAGAAAAAGGTTAGTTGCCTGTCCGTCCCGTATGGCTTTCGGATTTCGCGCTACTACCCGGGTCGTTCTGCGACTCCCCATGCGCGCATGCGTGACAATCTTAAGCTGACAAATGACTATGAACAGCTGAAGGATGAAGCTAAAGGATCTGGTAAAATGTCTCAATGCATGCTCAATAATCCAGGTAAGGAAATTCTAGAAAGTTGATTCTGTTCATCTGAACAAAGTTTTTTCCGTGGGAGATATGTTACATCACTCACCCAAGTGACTTCCTAGAGTACAAAATAGGTGTCATCAGGACTCTACAACACAGAGCAAACACCATACTCACAGACACAGCTGCCAGAGAAGCAGAAGAACATCATATCAAAAAGGCCCTGAGTAAATGTGGTTATCCCAGCTGGACTTTTGTCAAAGCAGGGAAGACACCAAAAGAATGCTCTAAACAATCCAGGAGAGAGGAAGGACAACCGTTGGCTAATCAAAAACCTTTGGTGATCCCTTATGTGTCAGGAGTTTCGGAACAGCTGAGATGCATTTTTTCAAAATACCAGGAGCCTCATGCATAACGGCGTACGTAGAATTCGCACCATAACATGACAGAAGCACAAAAGCTGAAATGTGCTTATGCACAAAAAAAATCCAGATGCATACATCTGTGCGAACGCCAGCTTCCACGTTCTTCTGCTACTTAAATCCCGGTCCGTGTGAAAATTAACGCACGTGCACGCGCCTGCTGTCCTGCCCCAACTCCTCCCAGAATTAGGCTTCTTTGAATATGCGAATCAATATAAATAGCCCTTAATCTCAGCACTCTGTGAAAAGGCAATTGCAAAAGCAAGAGGGAAAATAGAAGAATTTCAGCGAATACCAAAGAAAAACGTACTATTTGTTGATTTAAACAACAAAAGGAAGTTGATCGAGTGACATAAAGTGTCGGAGAAACTCAAAAGCTCAAGTTCACAAAGTTGCACAGTGCCGAAATAAAAAAGAAGTTGTCAGATATCAAAGTCACTGTGAAAAGGCGAGTCGTAACCCACCGTCAGAGTGTCATATGAAAGCTTATTAGGGTACAGAGAAAAAAAAAAGACACACACTGTGAAAAAAGCAGGAAATGTCAACTTTAATCTCGAAATTTCCACTTTAATCATATAGTTTATTTTGTCATTAAAGTAGAACGTCATAAACTTCATCTTGAAATCGTTTAATTTACTAGTTTCTCAAATCCCATCGTAACTAAAGTAGCACGTTAAATGCTTTGTTTTGTATTTGATCTTCTGTGTGGGTGAATCACTACATGCTTCCGGGCTATCTCTTCCTCCGACAGGACACATAATTCATTACATTCGTAATATTACAGCTCTCTGAATGATTAAAATACTGAGAAGTATATGTGGTATCATTTTCATGATGATAGGAGTTAAAGCATGTTATTAAACTTGGGAAAACGGTGGTGCAGTAATTGTTCATGTCTCACACAAGATGCTTGCTGCGCCATGCGCGACATTCAATGAAATACTTTATTACAGAAGTACTGTCTCTTTCAAACGTACTAACCCCCAATTCCTGTCCTTACTTTTCTTTCTCCAAATACCCAATCGCCACACAATCAGCTCTGTAATAGACGTTAAGCCATCTGTAAGCTCAGAATGCCGATTCTTCAAAACTTTTAAGGAACATTGAAATATCTTCGTAGTACGTGTTTAATTATTCTATCCATCTATCCTTCCAGTGTCGCTCCAGCCACAGCAAGAATACAGCAGGCAGGAACAATCCATGAACCAAGCTCCAGCTCCTCACTAGTGCGGCAGCACTGTGTAGTTAAAGTTAAAGTTTTATTTGTATAATGTAATAAACATATTTTGCTGCATTTCATCTTAAAAATGATATCGTCATCATATGTAAATATGCGCTTTATAAAGTGGCTCAGGTTGTGCAATATTATAACTGTATTACAAGTTTACAGTGAGGTAATTGTACTTATAAGTACAAACAGTTCTACAAGGAGCACTTGATGGACTGATTGAGTGCGTTTAGAGTTCTTGGGATGAAACTGTTTGTGGACCACGAGGTCAGTACAGGAAAGACTCTGAAGCGTTTGTCGGATGAGAGCAGTTCAAATAGCGAATGAGGCAGCGTGTACTTGATGCTGCATACCGATAATTCTCTTTCCGATCAGCTGCTGTACAGCTGTGATTCACACTCAGATACAGTGATATAAATACTCCGAGTGGTGCAGTGAGAGTAATATGGAAAAAGATGATCCAATGTGGCAACCCCTAACAAGTGCAGCTGAAAGGAGAAGAAGAAGGTGCAGTGAGAGTAACAATGCTAAAGCAGTTATAGTATTTGGAATAGTTTGACCATTCTGTGAACCATTATATTGTTACAGGTTAATTACAATCAGATGCATTAAACTAATAAACAATATGCGGTTAATTTCAGTGTATTTACAGTGCATCACTTTTTCCACATTTTGTTATGTTACAGCCTTTTTCCAAAATGGATTAAATTAATTTTTTTCCTCAGAATTCTACACACAACACCCCATAATGACAACGTGAAAAAGTTTACTTGAGGTTTTTGCAAATTTATTAAAAATAAAAAAACTGAGAAATCACATGTACATAAGTATTCACAGCCTTTGCTCAATACTTTGTCGATGCAACCTTTGGCAGCAATTACAGCCTCAAGTCTTTTTGAATATGATGCCACAAAGCTTGGCACACCTATCCTTGCCAGTTTCGCCCATTCCTCTTTTGCAGCACCTCTCAAGCTCCATCAGGTTGGATGGGAAGCATCAGTGCACAGCCATTTTAAGATCTCTCCAGAGATGTTTAATCGGATTCAAGTCTGGGCTCTGGCTGGGCCACTCAAGGACATTCACAGAGTTGTCCTGAAGCCACTCCTTTGATATCTTGGCTGTGTGCTTAGGGGTCGTTGTCCTGCTGAAAGATGAACCGTCGCCCCAGTCTGAGGTCAAGAGAGCTCTGGAGCAGGTTTTCATCCATGATGTCTCTGTACATTGCTGCAGTCATCTTTCCCTTTATCCTGACTAGTCTATCAGTTCCTGCCGCTGAAAAACATCCCCACAGCATGATGCTGCCACCACCATGTTTCACTGTAGGGATGGTGCCTGGTTTCCTCCAAACGTGACGCCTGGCATTCACACCAAAGAGTTCAATCTTTGTCCCATCAGACCAGAGAATTATGTTTCTCATGGTCTGAGAGTCCTTCAGGTGCCTTTTGGCAAACTCCAGGCGGTTGCCATGTGCCTTTTACTAAGGAGTTGCTTCTGTCTGGCCACTCTACCATACAGGCCTGATTGGTGGATTGCTGCAGAGATGGTTGTCCTTCTGGAAGGTTCTCCTCTCTCCACAGAGGGACCTCTGGAGCTCTGACAGAGTGACCATCGGGTTTCTTGGTCACCTCCCTGACTAAGGCCTTTCTCCCCCGATCGCTCAGTTTAGATAGCCGGCCAGCTCTAGGAAGAGTCCTGGTGGTTTCAAACTTCTTCCACTTACGGATGATGGAGGCCACTGTGCTCATTGAGATCTTCAAAGCAGCAGAATTTTTTCTGTGACCTTCCCCAGATTTGTGCCTCAAGACAATCCTGTCTCTGAGGTCTACAGACAATTCCTTTAACTTCATGCTTGGTTTGTGCTCTGACATGAACTGTCAACTGTGGGGCCTTATATAGACAGGTGTGTGCCTTTCTAAATCATGTCCAATCAACTGAATTTACCACAGGTGGACTTCAATTAAGCTTCAGAAACATCTCAAGGATGATCAGGGGAATGAATGAATTTAATCCATTTTGGAATAAGGCTGTAACATAACAAAATGTGGAAAAAGTGATGCGCTGTGAATACTTTCCGTATGCACTGTATAAAGCCACGTCAGGGATGTGGATCTGAAAAAGAAAGGATAACCACACAGAAACAGTAGCACTGCTTTGACGCTGGGTGCCGCCAGTCTGCAAAACCAAGCGTAGAACTTGTGTACGACAGGGTATGAGCTACCGTGGAAATGTGCATGGCTTTATGCCAAGTTTAGGTTTTATACATTGTGATTTGAATGTGGAAACGTTCTTATGCAACATTTTTGTGCGTACGCACCGTTTATACATGAGGCCCCAGGTCTCAGTGGCTTTCAAACCCCAAAACACGCTACAGCAAAAACTGGTCCACGCCAAGGATCGGGTGCCCCAGCACAGACAGAGTAATATATTTTACGCAGTTAAGTGCCAAGAGGATTGCAGTGAATTATACATCAGGGAAACCAAAAAACTACTGGCGAAGCGGATGGCACAACACAGAAGAGCTACCTCGTCAGGCCAGGACTCCACAGTCTACTTACATCTACAGGACTGTGGTTCAGTGATGAAGATGTGCATATCCAGGACAGGGAGGAATGCTGGTCTGAGCGAGGAGTCAAGGAGGCCATTTACGTGAAAAAGGAACAACCATCTCTGAACCGAGGAGGGGGCCTAAGGGTTCATCTTTCACCATCTTACAATGCTGTGATTGCAGCCATTCCCCAACTCTCTGTGAATGGTACTCATGGCCATTGCTCAATGAAAAATTTGCATATAATTGATCATACGGCCCATTGTTAGTCAATGGTGCTAGTTGCGGTCATTATTCAAAGGTACTTTTATAAGGCTGGAGAAACCTGCAGTCAACTGAGACTGAGAAAGTCACTTGGATGAGTGATGTAACATATCCTTCTTTGATGTCTTTATGCAAAAGGACAAAGAAAGATCTCAGTTGTTTCTCCAGAAATCACCAGAACAGTAGACAGATGATCCATACTTCAACGAACTTTGTGAACTGCTGGCATACCAGATAAAGCTGAAAGAGGAATAAGTCTCATTAAAAAGTACAAAAGTACAAGGACAAGTGGCAAACCATTCTAAGAATTTACCAACTTCATTAAAGACATTGCCAATGTTGAAGACCCACAAGTGTTGAACAGTTCTCTTCTATTCAGTTTAGATGACATAATAACTTCCAAATGGAGTGACTTCTAAATGTTGTTTATTTTAATTAAAATTTTGTGTGTGTGTTTTATGACAATGAATAAAACTAGTCTTGTGAAGAACATGAATTTTTTTTGGACCACCCTAATGGTCATATTTCACAAGAATGTAGGTTTTTGGTAGCATCAGAATTTACAGTTTAAAAAAAAAGAAACCCAGCTTTTTTCACTTAATTAAAAATTGTATCACCACAATTTCAATTAACCATACCTGTCAATCCCAATGTAACCATTGAAATGTTTGTTTTTGGTTAATTGTTTTTTAATGTTTCATTTTTTGTTTTGCCTAGATACAATTATGCAAGTACGCTTTCCATATAGATTAATACTGTACTTCACTTTAATGTTGTATTGATTAATAATTCTTTGAACATTTGCTTACAAATTAGAACAAGACAAGTGTTTATTGCTGAGGTGGTGAAACATTTGCTGTGAAATGTATGTCTTTATAAAAATGCTTTTCTAGAATAGTCGCCAGATTTTCTATTAATATTTAACAAATGTTTCAGAATGTTTGTCAATTAAACATAAACATAACAAAAAGTACAATGGGAAATGTAGTTCTTATGCATTCTGTTTAATGGAGGGCTAAACCATTTTTGACTTTGTAAGTGATAAGGAGGATTTTAGCATTAAATGAAATGGCGGGTAGGTGCATTGATTTAAGAACTTGAGTTATATGGACATACCTGTTTTGATTTATAAGCCTTGATGCATTGTTTTGACAGGACTGCAGAAGAGTAAGTGAACAATTTGAATAGCCCAACAATAACTGTTGCAGCAGTCAGTTATGATTGAGACAAATAGAAGAAGTTGGTTTTTTATGATTCTGGATAATAAAAAAAAATTCCAAATTTCACAGTGTTTCTAAGACAGAGAAAGTAGGTTTCACAAAGCATAGAAATGTGTCAGCAGCTAAGGATTATGCCCTTGTTAAAAGTAACACCCACATTTCACGTGGATTAGTGTTAAAGTAGTTATGAGTTTTCAGCATTACCTCACTGTTATGCCTTGGGTACAATAACATTTAAAAAGTTAATGATACTCTTACAGCATTTACATGCAATAATGCAATCAACAAAGGGGAGATGAAAAGGAAATCCTTCTTTATTACTTCACAATACAGTAAACCAGCACACCAAACACATTAACGTACTCACAAAGAATATCTCAAAATAATCTCTGTATTTACAGAGATTCAAAAAATGGTTACTTCATATAATACTTTACATTGATCATCTGTAGAATCACCTCCTACTAAAAAAAATTCTGTAAATGCTGAACATAAGGAAACACCATTTTCAAATTGCTGCACTGGAACTGTATTTTTTCATCTTTACATTACCTTTCCAGTATTAAACTGCAGTGATTTGTATGTGCATAGTCATTTAATGTCTACTAAATTAGTGATGCACATATGGTATTCCTAAAACCGTAATTATAGGCGCCATAAATACAAAAGAGAGAAAAGGATTTATTTAAATAATTCTGAATTAATGGAATTCTTTGTTGAAGACACTTACACTCTAGGTATGAATAGTATCTCAAACTGAAAAATAAAATCAAAACTTAACTTAATACTTGATTGTATTAATTGCTTTCAAATGAATTCTTTTTATACATGTTATTCATGCTGCACATGTCAAAACACACTTTCAAATATCTTTCTGGATCTGCAAATGAAATTATATAAACTGTTTCTTATGTAGGTTAAATATTTCTCATCTTTTCTAAATATACTCAGCAAAACAGGCAGTTACCAATTAATATCGAGCTACAGCCTAAAAAAACTTGGGTGTTCCATGTCAGTTTTAATGCATAATTCACAGGCTCTGCCCAGAGGTCCCCTGCTGTTTTACTACTATTCATTAACTTCGCTAGCTCATCTAATTTCTAACTGGTTGATTATGATCTCTTTTTATATACAAATAACCATTTGCTTAGTGATGTGAAAAAGTAGGTACACATCATGGATTGCTTTTTCTTTTTTAACATACTGTATGTGAACATAACATTTTATCTTCATTTAAACAGTATCAATGGGTAAATGTGACAAAATGTAACAAACATCATGCCACATTTACATTTTTAGTCTATTTTATAATTTAAGGAAACATAAATTTAAATTTCACATGTGGAAAAAGTAAGTACACCTCAGATACTTAAATGAGAATCAGATGCAACAGATTAGGTGCAAATGATTAGAACATCATTAAAAAGGCTCTTGGAATAACCTGTCTTTTTTAACCCTAAGATATTTGGTTAAGTGTAGCATCATCACGCCATGCGTGTACAGGACATCTTAAGGGCTCTGGCAATGCTAATAACCAGCCACTCCATGGGTTAGTGCTATGTAATGATGTCCTTTCTCTTTCTCTCTCTGCAGAACAGAAGATTGACAGGTATATCACCACTGACATCACTTCTATTGTCTGTCCACCCGGACCCACCTCTTCCTGCCAGAAGCCCTCAAAGCGGGAAGTCTTACTTCAGTTCGTGAACTCACGTCTGTGAAGACATTTCCACAATTCTTATGTGTTTTCTTTGCTTTAAATCATTCAGTTATATGGGTTTGCCAAGGTGGTACCCCAAATCATTATTGTTATCATGGGCCTCATATATAAGGCTGTGTGTAGAATTCACACTAAAACATGAGCATATGGAGAAAAACAGAAATGTGCATATGCACAAAAAATTTCAGATGCATAAAACTGTGCATAACCAAAGTTCCACGCAATTCCCCTTTATAAATCCCAATGAACGTGAATTTTAATGCACATGCGCACGCCTACAGCCCCACCGCAACTCCTCCCAGAATTTTGCATATTTGAATATGCAAATCAATACAAATAGCTCCTTCTTTACAGTGTTTCGTTAAAAGACAATGGCAAAAGCACATATAAAAAAGAAGAAATTCAAAAAAGAAGTGGTCAGATTTCAAAGTTGACGTGAAAAGGCAAGTGTCTGAGTGTCATACGGAAGCATGTTAAGGCCACAGAGAAGAAAAAAAAATATTGACACAGTGAAGAATAAAGGTCTATGCCGAGATTAAAGTCAAAATATTAACATTAATCTGAAAATTTCCACTTTAGTGTCATAGTTTATTTTGTCATTAAAGCCGAATGTTGTAAACTTCAACTTTAAATCGATGTTTAATTTATTAGAGTTTCTCAAATCCCATCATAACTAAAGTAGCATGTATTAAACATGTGGAGACACAATTGTGCAAAAGTAGCAATGAGCTGGTGCCCTGTCCAGGAATTCTTCCTGCCCCATGATCTATGCCTGCTGTGACGCGTGTGACCCTGGATGGGATAATTTATTGCAGCAGTACTATGTCTGTCAAATGTACCAATACAAAATTCCTGTCCTTATGTTTTCTTTTTGCATGTAACCTTTACTGCACAATAAGCATCTGTAATAAATTCTAAAACAGCTGCAAGCTTAGAATGCAGATTCCTCAAATCTTTTAAGGAACATTGAAAAATCTGTGTTATACACGTTTAATTATTCCATCCATCCATCCATCCAGTCCCAGCATGCATAGAGCACAAGGCAGGTACAATCCCTGCACATGTTGTCAACTTATCACTACCGCTGCACTACTGTATCCCCACATGTTTAATTATTAATACTTTACATAATTTACATGAACTTAACAATTTAATTGTAAAATGTAATATACATACTTTAATGCATTTAATTATAAAAATGATATCAAGTATACATCCTAGTATTCTAACAGCTCACAGTTCCAAGAGGATAGCTCTTGGAAATTTAAATGGAGTTAGAAGCCAGTTATAATCATCTCTAAATATGCGCTCTCTTCTTATTGAACTGAATCGAATTCCTTTATTGTCATTGCATGGTACAATGAGATTCAATATGCAACTCCTCCATGAAATGATAAAAACAATAATAATAATAATACAATAAAAAACAATAAAAATGTACAATATGAAAGCATAAGTACAATATACTGCACATGTACATATAGTACAGGAAGTACAAATGGTTCATAAAGTGGCTCAGGTTGTGCAATTGTAATTATAAGCACAAACAGTTCTACTGGGAACACTTGATGAACTGTTTGAGTGCATTTATAGCTCTTGGAAGGAAACTGTTTCTGAGCCTTAAGGTCCATGCAGGAAAGGCTCTGAAGTGTTTGCTGGATGGGAGAAAGTTCAAATAGAGTGTGTGCATGGCTGAGTGGAATCCATGCAGATGCTGGTTGCTTTCCTGAGGTGGCATGTGCTATAAATGTCCTCCTGGCCTAGAAGCTGTATCCTCTGCTGTAAGCTGTAATCCTCTGTGCTCTCAACACAACCTGTGCAGTTGTGATACCACACACAAATACAATAAACAGGTTAAAATACTCTGTCTGGTGCATTGAGAGTAACAATACTAAACCAGCTATGGTATTTAGAGTTGTTTGGCTATTCTGTGCTCCATTAGAATGATTACAATCAAGTGCCTTAAATTTGTAAACAATATGCAATTACCCTAAGTTCTTGTCAATAAGCCGCGGCTTATCTAAGGAAAAAAGTTGTGAAAATGAAAAAATAGAATATCGGCTTATACATAAGTCCGGCTTATACATCCATCACGGGGGTTGCGTTCCAGAGCCACCCGCGAAATAAGAATATCCGCGAAGTAGAAACCATATGTTTATATGGTTATTTTTATATTGTCATGCTTGGGTCACAGATTTGCGCAGAAACACAGGAGGTTGTAGAGAGACAGGAACGTTATTCAAACACTGCAAACAAACATTTGTCTCTTTCAAAAGTTTAAACTGTGCTCCATGACAAGACAGATGACAGTTCAGTCTCACAATTAAAAGAATGCAAACATATCTTCCTCTTCAAAGGAAGAAACAAATCAATATGTCTGTTTGGCTTTTAAGTATGCGAAGCACCGCGGCACAAAGCTGTTGAAGGCGGCAGCTCACACCCCCTCCGTCAGGAGCAGACAAAGAGAGGGAGAGGGAGAGTTTGTTTTTCAGTCAAAAATCAATACGTGCCCTTCGAGCTTTTAAGTATGCGAAGCACTGTGCAGCATGTCTTTTCAGGAATCAGCTTTACAAAAGATAGCAACGTGAAGATAATCTTTCAGCATTTTTAGACGAGCGCCTGTATCGTCTAGGTGTGCAAACAGCCCCCCTGCTCAATCCCCATACGTCAGGATCACAGATAGTCAGCGCAAGATTGACAGAAAAGTAAGCAATCTAGCTTCTCAGCCATCTGCCAATAGCGTCCCTTGTATGAAATCAACTGGGCAAACCAACTGAGGAAGCATGTACCAGAAATTAAAAGACCCATTGTCCGCAGAAATCCGCGATATATATTTAAATATGCTTACATATAAAATCACAATTTAAATGACCGCTACGCGCTCGTGTTGACTCGGCGACGCCCAGAGCAGAAAGAACGCGCTCCGGCCGCTCCAACCGCGCCATGCGGGGAGTGAGAGAGACGGCAATATCTCACACTCTCTCCCCCCTTAAAGAAATTAAATGGGCGCGAGTGAGACCACTGACCTCCCTCCCTTCTATTAGTTATAGGTTATAGTATGTTCGGCTTATCCATGAGTCCGGCTTATCTATGATACGATTTTATTTTAAAAATTCGTATGATTTTTGGTCTCCGGCTAATACATGAGTCCGGCTTATAGACAAGAACTTAGGGTAATTTTGGTGTATTTGATACAGCCTGCATCATGGATGTGAATCTAAAAAAAGAGCACAGAAACAGTAGCACTACTATGAGGCTCGGTACCACCAGTTTGCAAAACCGAGCAGAAACGTGCATATGCATGATGTGAGGCTGCTGTGAAAATGTGTGTGGCTTTACACCAAGTTTTTATACATCTGGAAGTGAGCGTGGAAACAGGCCTGGCACAACATTTTTGTGTGTAAGCACAATTTATACATGTAGCCCCCTGTCTATTCTTTTACAAACGTATATTATCACCATGCCTAGATCGTAAGAGCTCTCTGAGGCCTTAAGAAAGAAGTTTATTGATGCCTTATGAGTCTGGGAAGGGACTTAAGTTGATCCCCAAGTCTCTAATAAGTCCCAAATTTCATCACGGGAAATGCAGCCAGTTCTTGCCACTGTCAATGTTAAAATGCATGAAACTACCATTACAAAGAGGATACAAATTAAATCTACATGGGAAGTGTGCTGGAAGGGAACCTTTGCTGTCCAGAAAGAACATTAGGGCAAGTTTAAAGTTTGCAAAGATCAGGACTTCTGGAACAGTGTGCTCTGGACAAACGAGGCAAAGATTCAATAATTTGGACACAGTGCCAGAAGTCAGACAGCATTTGACAAGAAGAACCTGATGAAAACTGTAAAGTATGATGGTTTAAATATTATGGTTTGGGGCTGTTTTACTGCAAAATCTGAATTCCTTATTTTCGCAAAGGATACATGAGGAAAATATGAGATCATCTATCTGAGTTCTGCATGGAAGAGTGAGTAAAACATTCTCCCTGTTGGTGTCAGAGACTTGTAGAGAGTTAAAAAAAAACACCTACTTGAGATTGTTTCTGCCAAAAGGAGCAATATCAGCAATTAGAGCCAAGGGTGTACTTACTTTTTCTAATCCCCAGATTATTAAACATATTAATGATTAAGTCCAATTTTCATTGTTTTTTTTTGTTTCAATTACAACAACTTTATTTAAAGATATTATTTCATGGAATATTAAACCTTGATATGTCCACATGTGTTAAAAAAGAAGAAAACATTTCATGGGGTGTACAACATACTTAAACAATAGAATATAGTAAAATTCTTTTAACATAAAGTATATCATTACAATTAAAGCACAGGCAGAATCAGTGAGTCAAAGCCATGATTGAACCATCAGTAAGTGAGAGGAAATCCAAAGCTATAACCAGTAGATCATTAATCATTTATCTTTGTTGATAATCTGCATTCACCATTTTGTTTGTTTCATAACATTACCATTAGCAACAGCGGGTGTAAGAAAGTATATGCTGAGCCAGTGTTTACAGAAGAAAAACACTTTATATGAATAAATTAAATATCCAGCTTATATGAAAGATTCTGGCAGGTTCTTAACTGTTAATCCTTTGAACAATAACAATACAGTATATATACTATATTCAACACTGGTATCTAAGTATATAACTGATTATTTTGTACTCATTTTCATTACCTTATCTTAATAAAAATTACAAAGACAATCACTGATATGTTTCAAGGTAATAAGTTTATCCAATTGGTAAAACCATTTTTCTCAAGGCCCTGATAGAGTCTGAAATTTGCTGTGAAAGGGTTAACTGGCTATTCTTATTATTACTCAAGTCGCTTTTCCACTCTTTAGTGCCTTTTGAAATGTTAACAATATTTGTATCATTTCAAAAATCCTAAGTCCTAGACTGTTTCTTTTATTGCTCTGACCTCTTTTGCTTAACATTGTTCAGTTTAATTACTTTCATCATTAAAGATTCATATCTTCTCATCCAGTGTTTTTATTTATGTTTTAATTGCATAAGCTGCAAGGGCATCTGTTGTTACCAAAAGGCTATTTAGCATTCAACACCCCTAACATTTGTCTTTCATGCAGCAATTCCCTGTTATTTTTACAAAAGCTGATGAAATATTAAAACTCCCACAACAGCTTTGCTTATTTTGAATGGATTTTTCTGCAGTACCATAAAACTGTATTATGATTTCCTACATCTAAGATAATGCAAGTGATGCTGATTCATGATTTAAAAAACAATATGAGTGGTGACAATTATACCTTTTTCTCCACTGAATATTATGATTGGGTGTCTCCTTGCTGTTGCAGATATAACTTGTTAGCCTTCCAGAAGATGGCGCAATAATGCAGAAAGCAGTCATTAATGCCATCACCATCTTATCGAGAAGTTATTTTTAGCTTCACACCTTCATTTTGCTTGCAGCTTTATAAAATGCATGTTTAACATTCACATTTTTAATTATCAGATGGTTGGGATCTAAATCCTACCCTCTGAGCATCAGGTGCAGGTGCCTGCACAATATGAGATGCCAGTCCATTACAAGTCACTACAAACTGACAAAGTCTGAAAGGAAATCCTTTTGCCTAAAGGTAGGTGTTTCAAAGGTAAAAGTTAATTTCAGAAACATACTTGATATCAGGAATAAGGGTGAATAAAAAGAATAAAAAGCTGACATTTCAAACAGAAGTTTCCTATCTATTGCCCATCTTACAGTGACATACTTAATAAATCAATTACCATTTATATTGTGAAAATACAATGAAGTTTTAGAAATTTTTGACATGTGACATTTATATGTGGGCTGGAATGCTGGCCACATGGCTAGTGCTGCTGTTTTGGGATTATGTGGTCTTTTTTTAATGTACAACATTTGTCTGTGGTTTCTGGTGATTAGCTTATTTGCATCTTAAAAGTTATGACCAATGAGTGAACTGTGGTGTGTGCATGGATGTGCCCTGTATTACACTGGCATGAAATCATAGTTTGCTTGGCCTCCTAGTGCAAACCAAGCATTGAGCCCATAACTGGGGGCAAATTGAAAACTCTGGCTGCCCTAAAACCGCTTATTCTCTCTTTTTAGGAGGTAACCAGAAACACATAGTACCAAATATGCCTAGAAACAACACTGAAAGTACCAAGAACTCAGAACAGTGGAAAAAGGTCCAAAAGATCATGGAAAAGACTAATGCAGGTGCTCTCAAAGAAAGGTGATGGGATAAATGGGCATGTGGTGAACTGAAGAGCTACTTAGCCTTGACCTTAAATGGGCTCTGAACCAGGCTGAGAGGTTGCACAAGGATGCATAGTTTAATTCAAGAGGACCTCTTTCTGCAATCCATGACTGGAATTTAAAATGTTCTTAAATGTCTTGTGTCTTGGTTTTCTGAGGGCCCCTTAGTGTTTACACGAGGATTGATTCCTAAGGTTAATTAATAAGCAAGGGATATTCATAACAAAAAGAGTTAAGAATGCTTTTGTAATATTTAAACAATGAGGGCTGGAAAAACAAATACAATTATAATGATACTATACATATATTTAAAGGTAATTATAAACACATGAAATGGTATATTTATACTGAAAGCAAAATGTATAAATCAAGAAATAACTTTTCTTTTTAAGACAAAAGTTTATATAATACAGGAAATAAATAATCCATAGTAAAACAAAAATCCATCCATTTCCCTAACCTAATCATTTCCCTAACCTAGTTATCCAGGACAGGGTCATGAACTAGCTGGAGCCTTTCCCAGCAAGCACTGGGAACAAGACAGAAACATCACCTGGACAGGGTGAACACAAACACACACATACAGGCCAATTTAGCAGTGCTAATCCATGCATGTCTTTGGACTGTGGAAGAAAACCAGAGCCCATAGAGGAAACCCAGAGGCCCCAGGGAGAATATGAAAACTCCAGGCAGGGAGCCCCCTGGACTTGAGCCCTGGTCTCCTTAGTGTGGCAGCAGTGCAGTCCACTGCACCATCATGCCGTCCTGCAAAAAAGAAATGTGCAACATAACTGCTACTATTATACTAATAACAAGAAAAGCTGACAATCAAGAATAAACATTTAGTCAACACATCTTGAAGTCAATCTCACATTATAAAATGTACACTAAGAATAAAAAATAATATATGTAAATATGATGAATATTAAATTTTACATACTGTATGATTTGATGACAAAAAGCCTAAAGTGAACTTTTAAATGGGCATCTGCATATGCCATTTGACATTATTCAGTTTACAGGAATCTGGCTATACTACAAAATCCGTCTCAAGTGCAGCAAGAATTACTAATTAAAAAAAAACTGTTAGGTATGTATAAAATTAAATTTATTGTCTTTACGAGCATATTAGAAATATGCAAAGTACATTCTATCTATATGACTCATCTTTCTGTATTTTTCTTAAGTGTGAAATACACTGTCTTAATTATGTGAGCTGTTTTCTGATTGGTCGGTGCATTGGCCAAAAGAATTGTACTGTATTGCATAAAGTAAGCTGCTTGGAACTGTCCCATCAGAAGGCTACAGCATAATATGCTTATGTTTCCTACCTTGCAAATAATTCTCCTGCCTTTAGTACATTTACCTCATATGATTCTTTCACTTTTTATATTCTTTAATATGAATATTTACATTTTTTAGTTAACTTTGTTTTTATCCACATTATGGCATAATACTATTTTCGTTATCATCTATTTTTATTTTATTGTGATACCATTATGTTTTTGCTATAGGTATTGTCATTTTGTGAAGGAATTCAACTGCTAAGTAACAGGAACCAGAGGTTGCATTAAATTATGTCACTGAAGCAATTATATTTAAGTGGTATCTTCAGTATAGTCACTGCCCAAGTCTGACTATTACCACTTGTGCTATTTAGAGTGTTTCAGGTTTCAAATTCTTTGGCTATGATCTTGCAACTGTTTGTTGACTTTGATTTTGGTTACATTTTGGGTTTAGATGTTTATCAGACGTTCTTTCCTAGTTTTTTACTTACAGTTAATCTTCTGATCTGCTTCCAAATTTTTCTCTGTGATTTGCTTGCCAGAAAATGTTTTGTTCAGTTTTTTGGGAAAGTCTACAACAGGGCTCAGTGTCAAAACTCATCCTTATTGACCCATTAACTAATAATCTCAGACCAGCATTTGGTGTTCTTTTAAAGGATAAAATCTAGCACAAGAATATGAAAAGCATGACAAAACCAAAAAAATAAAACAAAGTAAAACATAAACTGAGCCAAAACATATGCAGTCTGCTAAGGATTTTTTCAAAGTATTCACTTAAGAATGGTTTGTGTTTTATTCTCAGTCTCAAATAAGGAGAAGACACCAGCGCTGATCTTTTACCCTGTTGCATAGATGACTATACAAAATAATTATAACTGTATTAAATACCGAGTCTTGAAACCCGAAAAACTGATCATAAAATCAGACCCTGTGTTATACGCCCATTCAAAAATGCGACACTTAATTTTTTTTCTTTACATGTTCTTGCCTCCTCCAATCTTGCATCAGTTTCTCAGACGCATCGAATTTTGTTGCAGCAGCACAATTACCAATTTCTTTCTTTACTTCAACGATGTTTAATTTAAAACCAGTTTCATATTTTCTTTTGATCGAATGCTCCATTGTAGATAAGGGATGCTCTTATGATAAAGGTATATGAGGGTGTGAGATACAAAAAACAGAAATCAGTGCAAACGTTGGTTCGGAATAGTTCGGGTATTACTGTGTGGTCACGTAGGCACAATACATAGAATGCATCGAAAAAATACATAGAAAAAAAGGCAGTATGGTCCGTGGTTACTCTCTCAGGTGGGCATTAGCATGTCATAATCTCTTGGAGCAATAGTGTGGGTTTTCTGCATTTGACTTATACGACCAACATTATAAAATACCAGAAATTATATGCTAAAATGGGTCAACACAATTCATAACAAAAACCCCTCAAAAAGTTAAAATAGAACTGAATCTTGGTGATCGGTAATATACTATCAGTAGTATATTAATAACACCACAAGCAAAAATCACAATTACTTTACAACAAAACTCCCTAAACAACTGTTACGTAACCCAAAGTAAAGCGCAAGGATGATAAATTATGTTATATGATATGTAATATAATAAAAATATTAAACTGATTCAACCAAAAGCAGATGTAAAGCTCAGACATAATAGTCCAGATTTATCATTTCACAGTTTAGGGATGAGGATGACAATACCAGGAAGATTTCACAAGTAAGACACCTCAGATATTAAAAAAATATTCTACCCTATCAGGAAATGGTTGGACACTCCAGCCCAATACAAAAGAAAATATCTGCCTTCAGATACACATGTACAGTGAATTTTGAAAGTATTCAGACTCCTCCAATATCTTCACATTTTCTTATGTGGGAGCTTCAGTCACACATGCACAGAAATAAAAAATATGTATTCTCAAAAAGGACAGCAAAAGGTTTTGTAAAAATGACTTTTGAACGATATAGATTTATAGCATCCAGAAAATATGTAGAAAAAGCAAACTGTATCCAAGTTTTCAAGTTATAAATATTTAAGATACAACATCAACAGTTTGCACATTCAGATGACAGTGATATTTTTTAGGAAGGAAACAATTATAATATAACTTATATACAATTCTAGTTTATATTCATGCCCCGAAGAGGCATTCCTGAGGAATTTCATTTTTTCCCTCTCCAATTCTCTCCCATTTTATCAACAGTCATACTGATTATGCTGTAATATGCATATATGAGTATTTCCATTATTTCTTATTATACTCCAAAACTGGTCCTTAGACACCTCTTTATTTTGTTTACTATATAGTAGATTCCAGTTAAGGAGAGCTGTGTGCATGAAGCTGCATCTCAAATGGAGCTGAACAAGGTAGAAACACATATTAGGAATAAACAACAAGCACAGATTGATGCAGTAAAGGGTCTTCTCTCTGGGAATTTAATGTCAGAGGAATGGGACCACTTAGCTCAGACTAAGTAAATAAACTCAGCAAGATGGCAAGTAATTTAGTGGCAGTTTATCATATCTCCAAGGATATAAGTTTGAGTTTAGTCTGTTTTTAAAAATCTATACATTGTTACGTTCAGAATTACATTCACTTAGAATCTAAACTGGCGGTGTTGAGCACCAGGTTGAGAACCTGTCAGACCACTTTTGGGGGTCACATTGGTATCATTTAGAGCACCATTTGAGGAAATAACACATTTTATGACAGATTGGGGAAAAGTGGAATCCTTGTATGACTTGCATACGAGCTTTACACAAATGATAGCCCAGCCAGGAATTTAGCCTGCAAACTAGTACTGTGAGTGGAACCACGACACTCAAGCGAGATTTTTTTCTGCTGATATTCCACATTAAATAAATGCAGGTTAAGTGCTTGGTAAGGGTTTTTTTGGTGTCCACATGTGGTCAACATGAGCTAGCAATCGTGAGTGACAGTCACCACTGCAAAATTTCTTATAGAAAAGTCTACTTGATAATAGATGAACAAATAAATAATTGACGGGAATTCCTCCATGAAATATAAATGTAGCTGGGCATCACTAGTTTCTAGCCCAGCTAGAAAAAAAACTCTTTTTAATACATCTTATTACCTCTTGAATGTTATTCAGACTACTGCATGTCATTAGTATTCATGTCAGATAGAATTCGAAAGACCTTTCTCCATAGCCCATTCTCTCATCTCTTCTTCACAACAAAGCAGAGTGCCATGCAATTAATAAGGAATGTCACACAACTACCAAAAGGTCTTTTCTGTGAAGAGACGGAGAGAAAGAAAAAAGTCACCTACCAAGACGGTTGAAATAAAGCATAATTTCAAAAAGGAATTAATGTGTCTTTGCTGTCAATGATGTCTGTATTTAATTGAGTTATTTCCCTTCAGTTGGACTATTAAGTTAAAAGGGAAATACACATATGAATGTTTGCTCTCTACACATAAATGTAGCTCTTTCATCCAGTATAATCAAATTCAATAAAATGAAATAAAAATCAAAATGATACTCCGTTAGCATATTCACATGGTTTGAGATTTTCTTTTAGCAACCCACAGCCATCTATCTTTTCTTCCATCCACTTTTTTGAATCCACTTCTCACTTGCTTAGTGCTGAAATAAGCTATCTTGAGTAATAGACATGACTAAAAAATAAATATTAATACATTTAGGAATACCATTTTATTATTAATTATTAGATTTAGTAAGTATGTGGAAACAATTTATCTTGATTCCTTACTTTACGTTACTTTCTGATACAAGTCTGCAAATTACTGCAATATTCTGGTTTTCATTGCTATCACGATTCTCAGATAATTTATTGCACAAATTATTGAATGATTGGATTTCCAATAAAATACCTTGAGCTAAGGATATGCTGCAGCTTTGTCAAGCAGAATTTTAAAGTTGCTATGTGTGAAACGGATCCTCCATATAAGGCCCAACACCATCAGTAACATTGACCTCTGGTAGAGAACAAACCAAACCCCAACAGATGCTGAAATTATAAAAAGGCATTGGAGATAATTTGGCCACACTTTCCACAATCCCCCCCACAAATTCTACCAGGCAAGCCTTGTCCTGGAATCCACAAGAACAGAGAAAAAGAGGACAGTTAAGAAATACCTGGCACCACAACCTTCATGCACACATCAAAAAGGTGGAGCTCTCCTGGAGCCAACTAGACAAGAAAGGCTGAGGACAGAGATGCATTGTGGACTACTGTTGGTGGGTAATGTACTCTTAGGTAAATAAATAATTAAGTGTGAAAAAACAAAAACACACTAGATATTGATTGGGGTTCCACGTTAGGTTACCCTATTTAGTGCCCTTTGACACATGGAATTTAAATTTAAGGAGTAGCTCATGCATCATATAAATTGGTGTACCTGCATTACTTGTTAATCTCAGCTAGCTCAATATGGATAACTGAAGGGTTGTGCTCTGTTATAAAAGCAGTAATAATCTGAATCAAGGACCAAATGATAAAAAATAAGTCAGGAAACATGGTAAGTACTTAAACCAGAAAATCAACCCAATCCTTTGTCAAACCAAAACAAAACCTTAAATTGTAATCAAAATAACATTGCCAGAAATTCAAATACCAGGAAAACTAATGTAGCAAAACATTCCACTAAGTGTCATATGGATTATTTCAAAGTTGGATAAAGAGGAAGTGAACAGCTCGATCTTTATACCATCATACTACTGATGTCATGTTTGACCAATGACCAAATTACCATAGAGACGCTGTAACAGCAGCCATCAGAAAATGGCAGCACCCATAAAAAACAATATTGAAATTAAAGTGCAACAGAAAACTAACATCAGAATTGGATTCAGAATCCCATGAAACATTATACTCAAATAATGATTTAAAAATATGCATACAAAAAGCAGTAATGTATAATAAATGGAAATAATCACATTGGGTTGGGTTAATAGCCAGTCAGAGTCAGGATCAACAGAACTCTTCTGGGCTGGAATCTTCTCGTCTTTAGAGGAAAAGTGTATGCAATAATATTGTAATGCTGACTCAATATTCATCTCTAGTGTATTGTTCAAATTGGCTTATGTAAGGCTTTTCACGTTTCCTTGTATGTAAAATATGTGAAGAAAGACTTAGCATTCCGTAACTTGTGAGCATAATAGTAGTATTAGCATTTCATAGCTCTTACACCATGTGTCCGTTTCTAACGGACATGCCCACTGTGTCATCCAACTTTTCCAGTTTCATGCTACATAATAAATAAGGTGCTTGTTAGGTTAACTGCAGAAATATGTATCATCATTTTCTACAATTGACTAGTGTCCCATCCAAGCTTGGTGATTGCAATGCAGTTTTTGCTGTCTGGATGAGTCTCTGACACCCCTCAACATATTTAGTGAAAAGTTGAGCATAAAACAGGCACATAAATAAGTAAAAGTGTAACAAAGCTACACAAAACTGAATATGCTACAGAATATATGTAGTTATTGAATCTTTGTTGCTTGCTTATTTTTACTGAGTAAATAAATGGCCAGATAATTGGATGATGTCCCATCCTCTTCATCTCACAACAACAATTGTAGTTTATTTCTGCTGAACAGAAGGTGGTTAACAAACCAGTGAGTTGTTTTTTGAAACTGGTTGCCATTGGGAGTGTTTGAATCAACAATGTCATTGTATCAGGGTGAATTATAAAATGTTAGCAAATACTCTTTGTATCTATGAGGAAAGGCAATAGGTTGAAATTGACATCTTCTTAATCTTCTTCTTCTTCTTTCACAGCTATTCCAATCCTTTTATAAGGAGTCACTTCTTTTTTTTTGACTAGACTTGATAGGCGCCAGAGCCTTGTTAACCTTATGCAACTTTACCTCATTAAATGTGATTCTGGTATGGTAATTATCCATCTATAATTGCAGGAAAACAAGCTGGCATTTGTGTTATTATTATTACATGTCTCAGAAGATCGTGACTGTGACTGGAACCTTTGTAAAGTATGTTCTGTTGATGGGCATTGTTTTTATTGGTATACTCACTTCTGTCAGCACCATCATCACCACTGATATCAATAACTCCTTTGCACAGGCTATCCCTTCCATGAATCTGAGATAGAAAAAAGGATGGACATCTTCTTCATTGGAATCGATGGACAGCCATGACTGACTGTACTCACTTGTATTATTCATTGTTTGAACAATAAATGTTTCCATTTTACACTGTTCATTTGTCACAGTGGTAACATTTGGAGTGAAAAGGGATACAAGGGACTGATTTTACTTTGAATAGAAGGTTCAGCTGTTCAAGGTGTATATTTCTCTTTAGGGTAGTTGATAATACCCTGTTCTGGAGCAACTGATATACAGAATCATTATTATAACAGAATGAAAGTAAAGATATTAAAAGTTTTGGATGCAAACATGGACTTTTTGATTAATAAATTATGGGTTGTTATAATATATTGTTATTTTTTTGGACTGTGCCAAGGGCAGAGCTGGGAGTAAGGTAAGGTGACAAGGTGATCACCTCAGGCATTTTCATGTATCAGTATTATTTTAACAATATGAAATAATACCAAAAATGGCAGTGAACCCCAAAAATTACATATACAGTAAACTGGTTCCTTATTTATATATTACTTTTAAAAGCTGAGAAATGTTTCATTCGACACAAAGTCAAACCAGTGGTACCCAAGGATTCTCTGAAGAGATACAGTACTGAAGGATTCCAGTCTCAGGCCATTGGATAGCTTCCATGTCTCGCAACCACATAGTAAGACAGAAAGCAAAGGACTGTAAAGACTTGGACTTTCGTCCTTTTGCATAGATATCGGAAGCGCTACATACTTCTTTCCAGTGACCTCATGACGCCCCATGCTCTCCCAATCGGTGCACTGACTTCATAGGAAGAGTCACCAGAGACATGAATGTCGCTGCTGAGATAAGACAAGGTCAACACTCTCTCCGCAGACAGACACATTGTAGATGGCTATGCCCAAGAGGTTATCAAAGGCCTGGATCTTAATTTTTATCTTGGACATTCGCAAGCCCAGAGTAAGTTGATTAAGTGGGTTCAGCAATGAATAGATGAATGGCTGGATGACTAAAAATACATTCAAATTGCAATGATTACTAAATAGAGAACACAACAAACTTATTCCAGAAAGAAAAATACATTTTAAAGTTAAAATCTAGAGAATATGAAAGCAGTGTATTTTCTACTTTATTTGGCTGGAAAGAAAAAATACTTATATAAGTACTAAAATATATAAAGTAAATAGTTGACTCTGCAAACTAAAAGAAAATATCAAAATGGTTAGGCTCATACACTACATGGGCACCAAAGAGCAATGCATTTTCAAAACCCCCTGGCATTGTCTACATACATCACTATTGGGAACCTGTTGGCTTTTTTCCAGACCAGTTTACTGAATTTTATATTAGGCACAAAGCCAGAAAAGACTTACCATAACCTAAAGTGATTCACAATCCTTCCTAAAGCTATGGGAATGACATTCCAGATGCAATCTGTTACTGTATGAGGCTGACACCTCTAGTCCTCTAAGCTGTGATTCTCTCCATAATGGATATGATGTGCAATACAGGAGGTGGTGGCAGGCATCTTCACAGCAGTGCAGTGATAACTGAATCATACAACAGGAATTAACACGGTGATAAATCAAGACTACTTATTTCTATATGAAATATACAAACTTTGTAGCACATACAATACACGGAATAATAACCTGACACATTTTAAACATAAATCGTCAAAAGAAGCTATTCAAATCAGACTTAACTATAGTGTTAAACTAACCATGGAGAATGCACTGACAGGTGGAACTTTTGAATCTAGCAGACCAACGTAGGTAATTGTGGCTTCACCACAAGTTCAGAATTATTCCTTCCAGGGATACAAAGATAAAGATATGAAATCAAAAACCATTTTGTTAAAATCTACTGCTTATGAGCTTCCACCACTCCTTTTAAAGCACAGCTGCTTTTTCCACGGTTGGCCATTCTTGTCAAACTTGGCAACTGTCAAAAAAATGTCTCCACATGACCCTAATGATGTCATCTGCAGTTTTGGCAGTTTTAAAACACAGTTGACTATGCTTTGGATCAGAGTTCCTGGTTAACTTTTTCTTGGATCTGTATTTGCCATCCAGTGCATCATCCTCCTGCACACAAGCAAGTCGACTATTATCATTCCTGGTCTCTGAGTTGCTTCCAGAAATTCCTGCATTTTTTGACGAGTATAGTGATGTCTTTTGCTGAACAAACATTTTTATTGATGCTTTGTCACACATTTCAAACCTGCTGATTGACAGAGAAAGGAAGTCTTCATTTTTAGTTTGACTTCAGGGAAGTAAAATAGGAAGCAGTAATAGACAAATACTGTTAGTCAACTGCCGATGAGTGCTGTATGGATCATAATTATTCTCAAAATTTGATCAGCTTGCATATTCAATCCTTTTTGTTAATAATTCTGAAACCAGTTTTTATTATAACATTTTTTGTGTTTTAATTTTTTTTTTTTTAGATTGTGAAAATTGAATATTTTGAAAGTTTAATTTCTAAGCTTTACTTGCACGTATGAGTTTAAATTTTATTTCTTTGATTGAGAAACTTTTTCATTTTCTTTCTTTTAAATTTTATCTGCATCACATCATGATTTTGAAAGCCGCTACTGGTAGGCAATGGGCTGCTAGGGGATCTTATCTAGTTGCTAGGGACCGCTTTCATGATACTAGATGATAAATGTCAGTGCAACAGCACTAGCTCCTTTGTCTGACATACAGATTCAGTGAAAAAGTGCAAATAGAATGTCTCATTTTCGGTTTTCTGGTTTTGAGTCTTGCTCTTTTGGTTTTATTCTAGTGTTTTGGCTTTGGTTATTTAATACGATTGGTTAAGACCGTCTAATATGAAAAACAAATCTAAGTGCTAAGAAAGGTTTTCCCTTTTTTAAAATTTTTGTTTTAGCTCATAAGAAAGGATTATGCTGTATCACTTCTAAAAGAATTGTGCATCTTATCTTCTGGTTAGCTGTTTTTAACATCACAGCAGTAGTTCACTAACACACAGTGTAAGCAGTCAACCAGTGGTGGTCAATTTAGGAAAAAGAATGGGGAGTGGACGTCTGAAGTGCAGATCTTTAGAACTGCTTTGCATTCCCATAACTGGCACTTTGCCCAGCTGCTTTGTTATCAAACACACTAGTACTAGAATGTGATGTGAGCACTTTCCATTTGGTGTGTCCCAGGCAGTTTAAGAGTCTTTCTTCCCAAGATGATGGAGTCGGTTTGACTGTCTTACTATTATTAATTTCAGTACAATCTTATTTGGTAGTCATATAATACAGGGGTTATGAGAGAGTAATCACCAGCATACTTTCAGGATTACATCTTTGTAAATACTGTTTTGTTACCGGTATTTTAAGCCAAGGCTTTTAATGGTTCTCTCTGCCTTTTTGAGGCTTGTTTTTTAAAGGTCTGCCTTGAGTTTCAGAGCCTTGTCTACTTTGTAATTTTCAAAATTCCTAGAGCTTTAAAGGTTGGTTTTCATTATTGATGCCTTTTTTGATTTTTGTAGCCTGGAAAACACAACACATAGTGTGTTATGTTTCTTAAAACTAGCAATACAATAATTGATGGATAGTTATATCTCATTCTCTGAATTCAGGATTTTTAGTGTATTGTTTTAGCAGGTGGATGTACACCTTTTCTGTACTAAGTTTAGGAGAAATCCTGCTGACTACAACACTGTAATAAAGGAACCTTTCAATTTATTGGGACTCTAAATGGGGACCCCTTCAATTTGCAAAAATGAAAGGTAGGTGTTGAGCTTTGTGCACCAGAATGAAAAGGATTCTTAGCTGAAAGTAGAACTTTGATGTTTCCTCTCTGGGAGAGTCTAGAATGACAGCCTCCTTTTTGTGGGCAATGTTCTCATAGGCTGAGAAACCGGAAGGGGTGGAGTTAATTGGCTGGCCGGAACTGCCTTCTTATGTTCTCACAATAACCCCTGCAAAGAACTCACCAAGCTTGCATGCATACCTATATACGTCAGTCAAAAATATATATTTGACGGTCAATTTTATCTAAGATTATGATACACTACAAATGTTTATATTTTTATGTTTGCAGAATTGGCAGGTTAAGTGACTCAAAAAGGGTCACACAGGGTGTCGAAGATTAGAACTTGACCAGAATCCTTGTGGTTTAAATTCCAGTATCCCAGCTAATACATCAAACACATATCTATTGTCTTGCCTATGCCATGTCCCGGTATTCTGAGCAACTGGCCTATTAATTTTAATTCATTTGGCAATTAAAGCTCTTTGTTTCTGTTTCGTGGGGCACATGGCTAAAGCCAAGAAATAGACAGATACTTTCCCAGGTGCATCATCCTAAACGTTAACTGCCTTGTGCCTGTGGTAGAAATTAAACATCTTATTAAAGAAAGAAACATTCTCTAACAAGACAATTCAGTAATCAGGCAGGAGAAAAGCTGTTCATTGTATCTTTTAATTAGTCCTCAGAAAAATGAAGGGAGCGTTCTTCAAAAGCAGTCTGTTACAGCTTGGTCAGAATGGTCAGAGAAAACAAAGAATTGAGGTTCATTTTATGAACTACTGAATTTACATATAGTGTCAATCAATACATACATTTTACTCTGGTTGGTTCATTGGTTTACACCCAAATGATTTATATAAAATAAAAGTCTGTTATATTATATTCTATTTCTTCTTATACCTTTGAGTTGCACCACCACCCTTGGAATTTCTGTGCATATAACAACTGTCCATTCTCATTTATTGGACATCTGCGGATTTCTTAGTCATCTCTTAGTCATCCTTCAGTACATTTTGTATATTACATCAACCTTTCTTCTGGTACATTCTTTAGTTACTTGACCATCTCAGTATTTTCCTAAACCACTTGTTATATTTCAGTGTACATTTTGTTGTTCACTTGACCTTTATCTGGTTTCCTGGTGTGCCTGAACAGGTTTCTGACATTTATTAAGCCTTTATGCTATTTCTTTAAGATGAATGCCATGTTACCTTAAAATTATTCTTCCACATACTCTTCTTGTTTTCTACCTACTGTTCCCTATGGATGAGGATTATTCTGATACCTTCTTCTGGCCCTGGCTCTTTAACTACTTCCACTGGGTCCATTTTTAGCAATTTTCACATTCTTTCATTAAGTTCAGTACAAGTTTAATAATTTGCATTCAGAATTTGGCCTCCATGTCATAAGTACGTGGGATCTTCTTTCAGGATAACTACAAGTAAAATTGGTTTATTGATTAGGCTGTGTGTATAGAATATAACACAATATTTCTAAAATATACAAAAAAAATTCTCTGTATGTGATTTTGAATATGCTTTTTGATTAACAGCTACCATATATACTTGCGGATAAGTCAGGTCTTGATTTACTGTATAATTTCTGGTATTTTATAATGTCGGTCGTATAAGTCGAATGCGGAAAACTCATGCTATTGGTCTAAGAGATTATCTATCTTACTAAACTACAGTTAATATATGCACGGCGGACGCACCGAGGCGCATGCGCACTGCGGCCTTGGCGCCCGCCCCAGAGTCCAGAGTCAAATGCAGCGGCTTTCCAAAACGTGGCGGCTTCCCAGAGTCAGTAGGTGGTGCCCAAACAACACAACCTCTGAGCACCCAAACAACACAACCTCTACAGTCAAACGCAGCAGCTTCCCAAAACGCGGCAGATTCCCAGAGTCAGTAGGTGGCGCCCAAACAACACAACCTGTAAACTAGACTTGCTCTAATCCACTGTGCCAGTAATGTAGATCACATAATGGTCATTCAATTTGGCGCCCGCCCCAGAGTCCAGAGTCAAACGCAGCGACTTCCCAAAACGCGGCGGCTTCCCAGAGTCAGTAGGTGGCGCCCAAATAACACAATGTAATGCGGTGTGACGCCCGCCCCAGAGTCAAACGCAGCGGCTTCCCAAAACGCAGCGGCTTCCCAGAGTCAGTAGGTGGCACCCAAACAACACAACCTGTGAGCTACACTTGCTCTAATCCACTGTGCCAGTAATATAGATCACATAACGGTCACAGACTCTAACCCAGCGGCTTCCCAGACTCAGTGGCTGGCACACGAACACCACAACCTGTAAACTAAACCTGCTGTGCTCCACTCTGCCAGCAGTCGGTGTCAGCAAAGGCAATGGAATCACGTCTCCACAAAACGAAACCGCTTTAGTACAGATATGCTTATGTAATTAAATGACATTTCCCCAGACGCACCCACCCTCCATGATATGTCATCCATCCAGATATCGGACGGAACAGAAACTGATTGCCATTCTTGGATTTCCGATTCGCTAGCGAATCGCGGGCTTACTTGTGATATGCTAACACCCACCTGAGAGAGTAACCATAGAGTGCGCTACCTTTTTTTCTATGTATTGTGCCTACATGACCACACGGTAACACCCATACTATTCTGAAGCGATGTTTGCACTGTTTTGTGCTTTTTGTATCTCACACCCTCATATGCCTTTATCGTAACAGCATGCCTTTTCTACGATGGAGCGTTCGAGCAGAAGAAAATATGAAGCTGGTTTTAAATTAAAAGTCATTGAAGTGGCGAAAGAAACTGGTAACTGCGCTGCTGCAGCAAAATTAGATGTGTCTGAGAAACTGCAAAAAAAATGCAAAAAAAAAATGTGTCGCATTTTTGAAGTTGGGTCTGATTTTATGATCGAATTTTCGGGTTTCAAGACCCGACTTATATGCGAGTATATACGGTATGTGGAATTTAGTTCCTAAACACATGCAATTTTAAATATAATATGGTATAAAAATCTGGACAAATATGGCTACAAAAATATACATCTTACACATATCTTTAATACATTAGCAGAGGATTTTGTTTGTCAGTTTACTACTGATTTCATATAATGCACAGTATGTCTTGTAAGCTGTGCATGTTCCATGCATACATTACACAGGTGTAAAAGCAAAAAGTGCACAGAAAGAAAAGTCATTAAAATAATATTAATTGCAATGGCAGTTTTTCTTTCCTAAAAGAAATGTTTCAATTCAAGTACTGCTGAGACTATCTTGTAAAATGTTATTTAAAGTCTCAGTTATTGTTGATCTTTCTTTCATATTAAATTAGATGTTTCTTTTTATAGATCAAAATAAAAGCAAAAATTCCATAAATTCAGTTTTGACAAAGCATGCTCTAAATCTTGATGGTAACTAAATAATGATGCCATTAGGCAGTTAACATGACTCCATTTTACATCTTTTATGTCAGAAATGCACTTAGTAAACAAATAAGAATGCATTGCTTGAAATCTGAGTATAAGCTTTCAATATTTCATTTTCATTAGCTGGATTGACAAGCAAGCAAGTGAACCACTCATTCTTTTTTTTTCTTTAAAAAAGCAAATGCAACTAATGTCACAAGAAAGTTGAGTATGATCTGTAGGACAGGCTGGCAACTTACAGGAGTTGGCTTAAGTCCAGGCAAAAGGTGGATGACAACATACAGGCATTCAACCACATTTGACAAAACACACTGCATAAATACAGTTCTCCCATTGTTAAAATGCTGCAAATCCCTAGTTTTTCATATAGTTATAGGTAAAGATTTAAACATTTCAGTTTTAAGAAATCTGCAGTTATGTAACATCTCAATGTTGGGACCTTTGGGCCTTGGTTATCCGTTTCCTGATCATGATGCTTTGTCTTTTTTTATAAAATGTTATTGCCAGAAGTATGCTGTACAATAAATGAGTTACAATAACATAATCACACATACAAAAAAAAAAAATCTGAGAACTAACATTCATTAATCTTAAACAACACTGTATTCAAGATTTTATTTGCTTCTCATGCTGTATTTACACTCTTTTTTGCAAGTAATAGTAAATAATTTACATGTTACAATCCCAGTCATAACAGAATTCTGAAAATGGAGTATTGTGTCCTCATGAAATTTATAGGAGATTGCTTGAAGAGATAGTCGGTGTGCAAACCAGCTTCACAACAGACCCCAGCTAATAAAAGTAATAAGAAAAGACTTAAAAGTGAATGGGGGGAAAAGATAATTACAGAGAACAAAAAAACAAAAAGGTAAAAAGGGAGAAAACAAAACAGGCTTTATTAGGTTATCTGTCATTGTGTGTCTCTTTTTTATAGCTGTCCTGGAGAAACAAAATCACCATTTTGGGACTGCAGATATTTCACGTGGAAAGCCACAGATGACTGTTTTTTTGCTGTATGCCTGCTCTGACAAGCTATGATGAACTGTATTTGAACAGATGTTTTCATACAGAGCAGCGCCGTGAGACCCAGTGAGTGGCTCTGTAAGACACTGCTGTCTCATTACTATGTATTCTGTCCATTCTCTTTTTTGTGTTATCTTAGTGTGTAGGATGTAGGTTAGATAATGTTTCAAATTAAACTATAGATAACAGCACCTCATTCCTATGAGAACTGGATACTGTATCGTATAACCCTTGACAGGATAAAGTGCTTGCACATATTTTTGATGATTAAAGCTTTTGGACCACGCTGTCCATCACCAGAGTAGTCAGCCAATTATCTATTATAGCATAATGGGGTCCACAACCCCACAATCGACTGTCCAAGGGTGAGAGAGAGAGAGAATCATCTACCTGGATATCAAAGCAGGCCTCTATACATCTAAATGACTTCTGAATCAAGATAAGCGAACTAAAGACAAGAATCCCCCTCTCTCTCCTTTTCTTTGCTCCTCTTCTGACAGACATGCTTATTTTTGAAGCTTTTGTGTCCTTACAGAAAGCATCGTTTAAGCTTTTTGATTTTGGAAGAAGAAAGAATTTAAGGCTTTACATCTAGACTTTGCTATTGTTCACTTACAGGGGATTCAGAAAGTTTTCAGACCCATTCACTTTCTGTCCATTTTATTGTGTTGTAGATTTAATTTTAAAAAGATAAATCTGGCATTTTGACCATCAATCTACACTCAATACCTCATAATTTTCCTTACGGTTTGCAAATGTGTTAAAAATTTAAATTTTCTCATTCGTGTAAGTATTTCAGCTTTTTGCTATGGCACTGTGGTCAGGTGCATTCTGCTTGCTTTAATTACTCCTGACATGTGTCTAGAACTTTATTGGAGCCCACCTGTGGCAAACTGAATTGGTTGGACATCGCTTAGGAAAGCATACACCTGTGGATATAAGATCCAACAATTCATACTGCATGGCAGGACAATAACCAAGCAATTAAGTCAAAGGAACTTTCTGTAGACCTCCATGATGAAACTGTGGTGAGGCATTAATCAATGCATGAGTATAAAACATTTCTAAAGCTTTGAGTGTTCTAAGGAGTACTGTGGCCTAAATAGTTGTTAAATGGAAGAAGTTTGGAACCAGCAGGATTCTTCCTAGAGTTGGCTGTCCAGCCAAACTAAGTAAGCAGTCAAGAGGGGCCTTGGATAAGGAGGTGGCCAAGAACCCAATGGTGTCTCTAACAAAACTTCAAAGGTCCTCTGCTGAGATGGGAGAAACCATTGGAAAGATGACCATCTAAGCAGCAAACCATCAATCAGGTATTTATAGTGAGTGGCTAACTCCTGGTTGTAGTTTGTGAAATGGTATTTAAAAGACTTTGAGAACATGAGGAAATACTTCCCTGATCTGATGAGACATAAATTAAACTTTTTGGGCAGAATCCAAGCACTTTGTCTCATGAAGACCTGACACTGCTCATTACCTATCTAATACCATCCCTACAATGAAATATGATAGTAGCAGCATCCACCTATAGTATTGCTTCTCAGTGACAGGGACAAAGAGACTAATCATAATTGAGGGAGGGATAAATTCAGCCAAATACAAAGAGAACTTTGAAGAAAACCTACTCAAGAGTGTACACAACCTCTGACTGGGGAGACGATGCACCTTTCAACATGACAATCACCTGAAGCATACACCCAAGACAATGCTAGATTGGCTTTGGGACAAGTCCTCCTTGACTGTCCGTGAATTGCCCAACCAAAGCCCAGATATAAACCCCAGAGAACATCTGTGAAGAAACCTGAACTTGACAGTCTAGTAAAGCTTAATAGGATCTGCCATGAAGAATGGAATAAATTGCTCAAATCCTGGTTGTTCAAAGCTTGTAGAGACTTACCAAACAAGACTCAAAACTATAACTGCTGCCAAAAGGGCTTCTACCAAGTACTGAATTAACAGTCTGAATACTTATGTGAATGAGAGATTTCAATTTTTGACTTTAATAAATTTGCAAACTTTTTCAAAAACATGTTTTTACTTTGTCATTGCAGGTTATTGAGTGTAGATTAATAGGCAAAATTGCAAATATAACCATATAAAATTAAATCTAAAACACAATAAAGTGTTCAGAAAGGGAAGGTGTCTGAATAGATTCTGAATCCACTCGTTTCATTTATACAGTATTGTTTGCTGATATTACAAATTTTTTACTTGTTATTCTGTTTTAATAAATAGTGTTTTCATTTTAAATATATATTCTCTTTCTGTACATCTTGAGTGAATGAAGTAATAAAGTGTGGAAAAATAATCAGTTCTTTCCCACAGGATTAGCAGCAAAGTTATGTACTGGCTAAGTGAAATTATCCAAGGTGTATTTTGTGTCTTGATTTTTTGTATGCTGCTAGATTTTGCTCCTTTTGATTTTAGCCTTTCCTCAGCTTAACAATTACTCTTTTGAGTTACCCCAACTTCTTCTTCTTCTTTCAGTTTCTCCCTTTAGGGGTTGCCACAGCAGATTATCTTTTTCTATATCGTCCTGTCTTCTGCATCTTGCTCTGTTACACCCACCGCCTGCATGTCCTCTCTCACCACATCCATAAACCTTCTCATAGGCCTTCCTCTTTTGCTCCTGCCTGGCAGCTCTACCCCCACTAATCAGTATATTTTCCCAGTTCTAGTTTTATTTTACAATCACCAGATCAAGCAACAAAAAAGTTACCCATGAGAGAAGCAGTTTGACCAGAGATTGTCTGACTGCAAAACATAAATTCACAGGGAAATGTAGCTCTTTAAAATGGAAGTGATAATTTGACAGGGAGATAGGAATCTGTGGTATAAATACAGATTCTCTGTTATCACATTCCATTAATATAATGTCCATGTGTTCTGCCCCAAACAGTCTTGGCTGAACTGTTTTAAAGGTACCCTCAGATACCATGTAAGAGAGACTTAAAGCTCCACAACAGAAACCTGAAGATATTAGATTCACAGAGTCTTTCCAACCACTGCATTGAGATGCCATATAGCCCATATTCTAAGATGGACTATCCCGGAGATATTTGTGACACATACCAAAATAAAATGGTCATTAATGTCAAAAGCCATGCTTCAAACTAAATGTGTGATGATATTATCATTTCCTGCATCCCAAAATATATAATGCAGGTTAAGGCTACTTCTGAGTTGTGAACGGATTATAGCTAGACTTAAATTTGTCATAAACGTTGTGGCTGTTGAGATATTTCAGCTGTGAAATTATACATTTTATAAAACTGTACACATGACAAAAATGACCTATCTATATATATGAAAGCCAAATACCACTGACTCACTCATCACGAAATCTCCCAAACCATGAGGACTTGGGACTTGAAATTTGGAATGTAGGTTACCTTTGGCCCATAGGTGCTCACTAAGAAACGGTTTTAAAACTTTTGTGGTCCAAGCATGAACTTTCTTATAGTTTTTTAGACCCATTTACTCCATTTCTTTCTAAAATAAATTTCTTCAAAGTAAATTAAAAATAGTTTCATTTTTCTGAAGAGTACAAGTTTTGTTTTGATATTTTCGAGTTTCCACAAAGCATTTATACTTTACCATTTATTTATCTTTTTAAAATAATTTACTTTGGTTATTCCGAGGTATATTCACAAATTTTTTCTATTAAGTTTATACCTCTTTAAATAAATCCATAAAACTATGACAGAGGAAAGTATTTATATTGATGAATTAATGGTCCCTCACTGCGTGGTGCGGATGAGCGGTGACGGTGCCTGTTCTCCTTGCTGGCCTACGTTGTGCACAGCATCGCCACTCTGGCCGCTCAGATGCAGATTGACATTGTTAGCCACATGTCTAATAACTGTTGGAGGTTCAAGCCGTACACCATGACACGGACCGGCAACCCCTACTGCACCAAGCCGTAGTATCACTGGGACTTTAGTCCAAAACAAGTTTTGATCATCACTGTTTAAGTCTTCTATACTTAAAACAGCTTATATTTGAGTAAAGCATTTCAAGAAATAATTAGTAACCAATTTTGTTTTGTTTATGTGCTAAATCTTGCCTTATGACCTTTATAGGACATATACTGTCATTCTGTATATTTCAGAACACATTTTTCCTGTTGCTATCCCGTAGTGAAGCACAAGCACCCACACAATTATTACAAACAACTTCAGCATACATAACTCTTTTAATATTCTGGAGATGCAATATCTGTATCTCATTAAACTTAATATGAAAACGTTTAAAAGTGAAACTTGAAGATCTGTTATCTTGTGGATTCCAATCCAGCAGTTATTTAGACTTTAACCATCAAAGGACTGTGTAATTGGAAAATTTAGGAAAAAAAACATATAACATTTAAAAATAAGTAAAGTGCTATATCAGTTCTGGCTACTTTGTAAGTGTAAGTTAAGATGTTTGCTAGCATGAGATAACACTTTCTACAGGTTGTCAGTATAAAATCAAACAAAAAACAGTTGCTCAGAAGTAAATGCTACAAGAGTGTTAACAGTTGTTTACTGAAAGAATATTAAAGTTTTTCATGGCAAACTGTTTACTGGCCATGATTTGACAATTCATTCATTCATTTGATCTCACATTTTCCTGCATCACTGAAACCCATGCTAAGCTTGATTTAAATCAAAAGACTGACTTGGCTAATCTAAGACTTTTCACTTTTGTTTCTTGGTAAATTGTTTTTTGAATCTTTGCCTTACTGCAGAATAAAGTATTAGCCAACGTAGTCCTTGGAAACATCTATCCTAATCCTTTTGCTGCTCAATCAATATTTATGAAATCATTTAGTATGTTATCCACTTTCAAGGCTTGGTCGTGATGTACACCACAGAAAAGGTGAAATATTTTGCAGTATCTGCAGATCAGTCATTTAAAAAAATATCTAATTTTACCCTCATGCAAAAATCTTAATATTATTAGGCAATGAAACTTTTTCATTTTAAGCTTACAAAACTTAAAACTAATATTTTAATTTGTTATTAATAATGTCTGATTTGCATATTGTTTGCAACAGTATGAAATTCAGGGTACAGAAGTTCAAGCAAATTTTTTTTTACACTAACTACAGTATTGTATTTTGTACTAAACACTGCAGCTCACACCATGACGAATGACACAGGAGAAAGGAGGGAAGATACTAATTAAATCTGAAGCTTGTTTAAAAGAAAAAGGAAATTCTGCAGTGGATGCATTTCACACTTTGATCTTGCACACTGATTCAAAACTATATCCATATCTCAAGAAAGTCTTAAATTTATTTGTATTGTGGTTTGAAAATAAATATGCACAGTAAAACAGTGAAATTTGCTTTGTAAATGACTCACCTAATGCAGCTAACCCAAGCCTCCTGATATTGAATACCAGCAAACCCGCAATTCTCAAAAGAATCGCAAATCCAAGAATGGCAATCACTTTCTGTTTCCTCCAATATTTGGAGGGAAGAAAAATCATGGAGGGTGGGTGCGTCCTGGGAAAGTTTTCATTTAATTAAATAAATATATTTGTACTAAAGCGGTTTCTTTTTGGAGCCGTGACTCATCTGATTCTGGTGTTTCAGAAGCGCGTTGTAGGTGCCTGCGTTTATTGTTTTTATCCAAGCTGTCTCGTTTTTTTTTTTCTATGGCTGTGTCGTTAGCTAGAAGTCATTTGATAACCGCGGCAGATTCGCGTGCTGAAGTGACCATGGCGACGGATCTGGGCTTGGAGGGCTACATTACTAAACGAAGGTGGTATATGCAGTGGTGTGCGCGGTTGTGTTCAGGCGGCGGATGTACTGTGTACGGCTTGCTTGTGGCCTCTGGTATCTGTGTATATATACAACCTGGTGTGCACGCTTTACCTCAAGTTTAATTTATAGGTCGTGTTGTGTTGTTTGGGCACCACCTACTGACTCTGGGAAGCCGCTGGGTTTGACTCGGGGGTGCTGAGGTGCAGTGCGGTTCTTCCTTGCATATATACAAACATCATTAAACGAAGGTTGTATATGCGGTGGTGTTAGCGTTCGGGTGGTGGTTGTATTGTGACGTGAAGTTTAGTTTACAGGTTGTGTTGTTTGGGCGCCACCTACTGACTCTGGGAAGCCGCTGGGTTTGACTCTGGGGCGCTGAGGTGCAGTGCACGTGCGCCTTCGGTGCGTCTGGCATCCGTGCATATATACAACCTTCGTTTAGTAATATAGATATATATATTGTGATGGACGGCCGGTGTTTCAGTCTGGCTGGGACATCCCTCAACTAAAAGAGAGAGCCTTTTTAGGACACTACACCCCCCCGGGATGCTAGGTGGCAGCTCCCCTGGACGGAAATGGTTCCATGGATTCCTGCAGGGCAGCATGGGACATGGAGTCCGGTTCTTCAGCCCTGTTGGGTGCCGTGGGTGCCGCCAAGGGGTGCTTACCAAGAACTCGGGGACTATTACGGTTACGTCAACCCGGAAGTACTTCGGGGTCACGTGGACGGAAGCCTGCTGTACTTCCGGGATACTTGAAGAAGGTATTTGACCCGGAGAAGGAATTCTTAAAAGGACTCTGGGAAACCCCAGCAGATTGAGCCAGAGTTGGGTGGGAGTGTGGCGGAGCTGCTGGGAGTTGGAGGATTGGTATTTGTTATTGTATTGATTATTGATTTATTACTGAGAATTGTGGAGTGTGCGGTGCTTTGTGCACTTTAAAGAAGAAAATATTAAAAAGAATCTTCTTGTGCTTTTACAAGTGTGTCAGGGACGTCTGTCTGGAGGGTTCAAGGGGCGCTATAGAGCGCTTAATTCCACAATATATATATATATATATATATATATATATATATATATACAGTGATCCCTCGCTATATCGCGCTTCGCCTTTCGCGGCTTCACTCCATCGCGGATTTTATATGTAAGTATATTTAAATATATATCGCGGATTTTTTGCTGGTTCGCGGATTTCTGCGGACAATGGGTCTTTTAATTTCTGGTACATGCTTCCTCAGTTGGTTTGCCCAGTTGATTTCATACAAGGGACGCTATTGGCAGATGGCTGAGAAGCTAGATTGCTTACTTTTCTCTCTCTCTTGCGCTGACTATCTGTGATCCTGACGTATGGGGATTGGCTGTTCGCACACCTAGACGATACGGACGCTGCTATCTTTTGTGCAGCTGCTTCCTGAAACGACATGCTGCACAGTGCTTCGCATACTTAAAAGCTCGAAGGGCACGTATTGATTTTTGACTGAAAAACAAACTCTGTCTCTCTCTCTCTCTCTCTCTCTCTCCCTGCTCCTGACGGAGGGGGTGTGAGCTGCCGCCTTCAACAGCTTTGTGCCGCGGTGCTTCGCATACTTAAAAGCCAAACAGCACCATTGATTGTTTTCTCTATCTATGTGACATTCTGTGCTCCTGACAGGCACTCCTTTGAAGAGGAAGATATGTTTGCATTCTTTTAATTGCGAGACGGAACTGTCATCTCTGTCTTGTCATGGAGCACAGTTTAAACTTTTGAAAAAGAGACAAATGTTTGTTTGCAGTGTTTGAATAACGTTCCTGTCTCTCTACAACCTCCTGTGTTTCTGCGCAAATCTGTGACCCAAGCATGACAATATAAAAATAAACATATGGTTTCTACTTTGCGGATTTTCTTATTTCGCGAGTGGCTCTGGAACGCAACCCCCGCGATGGAGGAGGGATTACTGTATTGTTATAGACGGCCGGCAGCTCAATCCGGCCGGGACGTCCCAGAACGGGAAGAATGGAGAAGGGCAGCCTTTCCAGGACACTGCCTCCACCAGGACGCTAGGTGGCAGTTCCCATGGACGGTAACTGTACCCCGGATTCCCTCAGGGCATCATGGGACATGGAGTCCATTTTCTCAGCCCTGTTGGGTTCCGTGGGTACCGCCAGGGGGAGCTCACAACCAGGAAGTACTTCGGAGTCACAAGAATGGAAGCCCACAGTACTTCTGGGATGTTTGAGGACTGATGATGTGGCGTTTGACCCGGAAGAAGACAAGGAGAAGGAGAAGAGAAGGACTGGTAGAGACCCAGCAAGGAAAGCCGGAGTTGGGAGGGTGTATGACGGAACTGCTGGGAGTGGAGGATCATTGTATTGTATTATTGATTATTGATATTTGGGAATTGTGGTGATTGTGGTGCTTTGTGCACTTTATTCAAGAAAAGAATTAAAAATTATACTTGGTGCTTTTATACATGTGTCCTGAACGTCTGTCGGTTGGGTTTCACAGGGCAACAGCGACCCCTAGCGTCCACAATATATATATATATATATACATATATATATATATATATATATATATATATATATATATATATAATCTGTCAAAGTACAGTTAATGATTAATAAATCTATTGAAAGCAAAATTTATTAACAAATTCGGCTATAAGGAAATAACTAAATAGAAATAACTAAAATAATTTTGATTATCTGCTCACACTAAAGAGTAACCTCAGATTATACAGTTGTTCATCTCAATAGGCCCTACCATACTGTTTAGCAGTGATGAATAAGTGAACCTAAAGTTCTTGTCACAAACAATTCACACAAATTCTGGTGTTCTGCATGCAGCAAAATACGTGAAATTGACACAGGAAGAAAGGTGTAGTTCCTTCCTGGTAGTATTTTTATATGTTATTAGTATTTAGATAAGGTTCACCAGTAAAACAAAAATCCTGTCAGATGCAAACATTTTGTTGAGCCATGAGATGTACTCTATGTTGTGGTTGTTGAGGTAGTACAATGCCCACTTATTTAATTATGATGACAATTGTAATCTTATTTAGAGTGATCAAAATCTTAGTTAGAGACAGAATTGGTATTCAGAACATTCCTTCATTCCTCTATTGGGTTTGATGTGTTCAAATTCTCAACTTTAATGAAACGTGTACAGGTGTTTACTAGGTAACAGCAAAGGACAGGATTCCCATGTAGTTAGTTTTCCTGAGATGAAAATGCAGTAATGTGCACAATGGTGTGTTTTGGTGCATCTCTGTACAAGACCTAAGGGAGTAGCATTCCTTGTTTTCCACCAAAAAAAAAAAATTAAAAGCCACTCAAAAAAAAAAAAACAAATTCATAAAACTGTATACAAAATGGAGCTGTTTGCGTTATCACTATTGTTTTCTGGCATAACTCTTTATTATACATTATAACACGTTATAAATCCTGTTTAACAGATTAAAACATCTAGGATAATTGTCATCAAATGAAACGTCTTAAAATAAAAAGAAAAAAAGCGTTGTGTTATGTTTCCTACATTAATAAAATGCAAAATTAAAATAAAAATATAAATTCTAACAAGTTAGAAAATGTACATATGGCATGATGTTCAGGTGTGTTGAGCAACTTGAATGTTGGAGCATTTTTGTTTTTGCTTATTTACTTCATCAATGATTGATATACAGTGATCCCTCGCTATATCGCGCTTCGCCTTTTGCGGCTTCACTCCATCGCGGATTTTATATGTAAGCATATTTAAATATATATCGCGGATTTTTTGCTGGTTCGCGGATTTCTGCGGACAATGGGTCTTTAAATTTCTGGTACACGCTTCCTCAGTTGGTTTGCCCAGTTGATTTCATACAAGGGACGCTATTGGCAGATGGCTGAGAAGCTACCCAGCTTACTTTTCTCTCTCTCTTGCACTGACTATCTGTGATCCTGACGTATGGGGATTGAGCAGGGGGGCTGTTCGCACACCTACACGATAGGGACGCTCGTCTAAAAATGCTGAAAGATTATCTTCACGTTGCTATCTTTTGTGCAGCTGCTTCCTGAAACGACATGCTGCACAGTGCTTCGCATACTTAAAAGCTCGAAGGGCACGTATTGATTTTTGACTGAAAAACAAACTCTGTCTCTCTCTCTCTCTCTCTCCTTGCTCCTGACGGAGGGGGTGTGAGCTGCCGCCTTCAACAGCTTTGTGCCGCGGTGCTTCGCATACTTAAAAGCCCTATTGATTTGTTTGCTAGAGATTGTTTTCTCTATCTATGTGACATTCTGTGCTCCTGACACACACTCCTTTGAAGAGGAAGATATGTTTGCATTCTTTTAATTGTGAGACAGAACTGTCATCTCTGTCTTGTCATGGAGCACAGTTTAAACTTTTGAAAAAGAGACAAATGTTTTTTTGCAGTGTTTGAATAACGTTCCTGTCTCTCTACAACCTCCTGTGTTTCTGCGCAAATCTGTGACCCAAGCATGACAATATAAAAATAACCATATAACATATGGTTTCTACTTCGCGGATTTTCTTATTTCGCGGGTGGCTCTGGAACGCAACCCCCGCGATGGAGGAGGGATTACTGCATTACATTTTTTTCTTATTAATGATTTTGTAACAATTGGTTATATTCAAAATTAACAGAATGTAACTGCATGAATTAGTAAATTTTGCATAATAGATAATACCATTTTACAATATCATGAAGTTAAAAATAAATCTCAGATCGGATGGTGATGGCTAGAATAGTTTTCATAGGCAACAGATGCAAACTCAAGTATTGCATTGATTGGCAAACTATTGTTGATCGTGGAGGGTAAATGTTTAATTGTAGTTCATACAGTTAGGTCCATAAATATTTGGGCAGAGACAACTTTTTTCTAATTTTGGTTCTGAATTTTGGTTCTGTACATTACCGCAATGAATTTTAAATGAAACAACTCAGATGCAGTTGAAGTGCAGACTTTCGGCTTTAATTCAGTGGGGTGAACAAAACGATTGCATAAAAATGTGAGGCAACTAAAGCATTTTTTGAACACAATCCCTTCATTTCAGGGGCTCAAAAGTAATTGGACAATTAACTCAAAGGCTATTTCATGGGCAGGTGTGGGCAAGTCCGTCGTTATGTCATTATCAATTAAGCAGATAAAAGGCCTGGAGTTGATTTGAGGTGTGGTGCTTGCATGTGGAAGATTTTGCTGTGAACAGACAACATGCGGTCAAAGGAGCTCTCCATGCAGGTGAAAGAAGCAATCCTTAAGCTGCGAAAACAGAAAAAACCCATCCGAGAAATTGCTACAATATTACGAGTGGCAAAATCTACAGTTTGGTAAATCCTGAGAAAGAAAGCAAGCACTGGTGAACTCAGCAACGCAAAAAGACCTGGATGTCCACGGAAGACAACAGTGGTGGATGATCGCAGAATCATTTCCATGGTGAAGAGAAACCCCTTCACAACAGCCAACCAAGTGAACAACACTCTCCAGGGGGTAGGCGTATCAATATCCAAGTCTACCATAAAGAAAACACTGCATGAAAGTAAATACAGAGGGTGCACTGCAAGGCGCAAGCCACTCATAAGCCTCAAGAATAGAAAGGCTAGATTGGACTTTGCTAAAGAACATCTAAAAAAGCTAGCACAGTTCTGGAAAAACAATCTTTGGACAGATGAAACCAAGATCAACCTCTACCAGAATGATGGCAAGAAAAAAGTATGGAGAAGATGTGGAACAGCTCATTATCAGAGCATAGCACATCATTTGTAAAACACGGTGGAGGCAGTGTGATGGCTTGGGCATGCATGGCTGCCAGTGGCACTGGGACACTAGTGTTTATTGATGATGTGACACAGGACAGAAGCAGCCGAATGAATTCTGAGGTGTTCAGAGACATACTGTCTGCTCAAATCCAGCTAAATGCAGTCAAATTGATTGGGCGGCGTTTCATGATACAGATAGACAATGACCCAAAACATACAGCCAAAGCAACCCAGGAGTTTATTAAAGCAAAGAAGTGGAAAATTATTGAATGGCCAAGTCAGTCACCTGATCTTAACCCAATTGAGCATGCATTTCACTTGTTGAAGACTAAACTTCGCACAGAAAGGCCCACAAACAAATAGCAACTGAAAGCCGCTGTTTGATAGAAGTACCTGATGGAGAATCTTTTAAAATCTTTGTTGAAGAAGTCCCACATGTGTGCAAGCAGCTAACAATATGACAAGTTTCTGTCTGCATACAGACACAGAAACTTCTGATATTTCAAAAACTTGTATTGAGAAATGAGATTCAAGGATTACTAAATTCAAGGATTGCCAACCATAGTGTGCCCACTTGGTCCACTTGGCAGCTGAGGCTTCAGCCAATAGTGCTGTTTCCCCAAGACTTCCCCCAGACTGTCTACTGAGACAATGTTTTCTCATTTGTATTGACCTGTAGTTAATAATGAGCTCTTAATTTTCAGAAAAGAAACCACAGGTAGAATATTGGTGAAGGCAACTGTTCTTCTATTAAATGTAATTTAATTAAAATATCATAAGCAGAAGCAAACACAGAATTACAGTACTAAAAGAAAAGTATACAACCTGAACTCATGCAGCTATAGTAGTTTTAAAGTAAACCTTGCCCTCTATCCATGAGGCTTATTTCTTAGTTATAGAGGTTTTTTAGAGGTAGATTCACAGGAGACAAATACCATTCTTGGATGAAGAAGAAGCCACTCACTACCTAGTTTATTGTCTGGATTATATCTTCTGTCAGTTAGGCAACTAAATCCCTATTCTCTGAATGCTCAAGTCAATGTCACATTACATGACCTCTGGTTGCTTTGTATATCACATTTGCCTACTAGATTGTAAATCCCATCCCCTGACCATGTCAATTGGAACAACTGAAAATCAATACCCATGTCACTTTTCGTGACTGTGTGCCAACCTTCCAGCACAGTCATGCTTGCCCCTTTTTGTGACAGGCAATAATGTGCTGCATAACGAAGCCTGTGCTGTACAACAAAGTTAACATGTATGGCCAGTTCAGCCGCAATATTGGCCTTATTTTCTTTGTCCCATTCTGTTGTGGTATGTAAAACACTAGATATCAGACAGGTAAGCCTCTCTTTTGCTTGCAAGGTCCACCACACCCACATTCCTTATTCTTTTATGTATTGTACTTCCGGATAATCATTCAGTGGTTGCCAGCTCTCATACACTCAGAGACCACAAATACAAGTAAAGAGAAAATCAAACCTATTTGATTTTGTTGAAGTGAGTAGTGGACTAACTCGTTGCAGTTAGTCATTGAGTATGTCGTATTATGTGACTGCCTCGAAGAGTGCGGGCTGCTGACTGTCCCAGACTCAATAAGATTATGCAAATGAAGGCTCTGACTGAAGATTACTACAACAGTCATTATGACCTTAAGTCATACCCGTTTGTTATCTTATTCTAAAGTAAAACACATAACAAACAATTACATAAATACGTGAACTAAAAGAGTATACAATTCAGATTGACATCACAGCTGTCCTTTTGAATAATAAACAATGCCACACAGAGTCTGAACTGTTAAACTTTAAGCAAATCAAACAATTCCAGTAATGTCAGTTCAGTATTTTAGTCTATAAAAACAAGGACGCAAAGTCCTCTTGTGGGTGCCTCTATCATCAGAATGGCACAGAAGTAATGAAACATAATTTGTTACCATATATTAAGGTATTGGTGAGTTCCAAAATCTTCAACGACATATCGATTAATATGAACTTCAAACTTGTTATCTTTGATCATGTGCATGGTAAGATACTAACAATAATACAAATAGCAAATCTGGGGTATGTGTAGAAGAATGACTTCACCTGGAGCTCTGTTTGGCAGTAAGGTTTGAATGCTTTAGTGCAAGAAATTGTTAAAGACACCCACCCTAGGATTTCTGTTTATCATTGGAATAATTCATAATGTACATTAATAATTGGGAACATTCACTTAGCATAGCTGAAGATTTTGATTGATCAGCTCCATGTTCTCAGGGATGGTGATTACCACCTTGGCTTCTCATGGATGAGTAGATATTTTCAGTTCAGAAGATACCTCAGCACTTCTGTCAGTGGAATTTAAAGAGATTGTGTCCCAAAACATGATCCTATATATGACATTAGCAAGCACAGTATGTGTTACAATTTATGAAGGAATTAGCAAAACTGTCTTGGTTAATTCTTCCAAGTAAAACCCACAAACCTCAGGTATTAAGTGGGAGGAGCCCATGTAAATTATTCATGGGATACTGCTTAACTACAGTGCTTATTTGCTTTCTTGTAGACTTGGCAGTTAGCATTATGAATCTGGCTGTTTAGTATTTTTGTCTTTCTAGATTTTGATTACTGCTTGTCTTTCTTGCTTAATGTTTCTGGTTTTTTTTTTGTTTCCTGGTCCATTTGTTTTTGTGCTGTCCTCTTTTGATGTTTATTTCCATTAATAAATTACAGATTAACAAGTTCTCGACATACAGTGGCAGTTTATCCCCATCTAAAATGAGATATGAAAAAACAATAAAATGTTAGGTGTTCTGATTCTGTTTGTTTTACAATATTCTCCAAAGTACCTCTTTCTTCTCTGCCAGTGCATTTTGCACGTTAATTTTTCAATATTTTTTCAGCACTGCTTGTGTTCTGTATCTAATTTGCGTGTTCTTTTATAACTTTCACTTTTTCAGCTTTGTGATGTTGCAATGTGTCTTGATCTCTAGAAGGAAGTTAATTTCATGTCAGTAGTCATGTCTGTTCTTCTAGGAACTGACGAATGAAGCTATTTCTTTTGGCTTCTTCTACAGTATAATGCCTTCATAACAGTTTCATTTCTTCAAGGTAATAACAGGTCTTTTCAGACCTTTTAACACCACTTGTACTCTTTATTTTTCTCATTGTCACTATTACAAATCTTGGTATATCCATGGCATGTTTTATAGCTATCAATAATTAATATATATTGTCGTATTGATGTGTTTGATTTACATTAGAACCCCAACCCCTAATCTATCATCACCTACAATACTTCATGATATCTAATGATGACAAGAATAGGGAGAAATATACTGTACCTAGACTGGTGATATGCATGCCTAAAGCCTGGACATCCACAGTGGCTTTGGCCAATTCTTGCTCTTTTTTGAAACTTATTTTTGAGAGGACATCTTCCTCCTCCTCTCTGCATCATCCATGCTTATATAACGTTTTTTTTAATAAGAAAATAAATACAATATCTTGTTGACTTGATTCAACTGATACCTCTCAGTCTACTCTTGTTGTCTTATTTCATTGGTCCTTTTGATTTAAAATATATACAGTAGTTAGTGAAGGCCTGTTGTTTGTGGACTCATTGCTACCAAATAGAAATTATCCATCCATCCATCCATCCATTTTCCAACCCGCTGAATCCGAACACAGGGTCACGGGGGTCTGCTGGAGCCAATCCCAGCCAACACAGGGCACAAGGCAGGAACCAATCCTGGGCAGGGTGCCAACCCACCGCAGGACACACACAAACACACCCACACACCAATTAATTAGTATTAAATAAATACTAATATAATAGAATATCAGAATCAGAATCAGAATATATTTATTGTCATTGTAACAAATACAACGAAATTAGGTGAAATTATCTTGAATTAATGGTTACTTATTTTTTCTTCTACACACCAGTTACCAAGTGAAATATTATGAGCACAAGTACAATGCAGAATGAAAAAAGTTGCAAGACATTTGACATTGAAGAATAAAAAAAATCTAGGTAAACTAAATCTAAGATTTTTTTTTTGGAGTGAATTTTTTACATACAGTATATTTATTTTCAGGCACAATCATTTGTTCATGAATTCTGTCTTTGAAGGGGATGGTATTGTCATCAAAAGAGCCAAATTTCAACTGCCTCCTTTAGTTCTGCCACTAGATGTTGTGATAAGCTGCCCGGACACAGACAGACGGACACCATTGTACAGTCCACCACACGTTTATTCACCATATTTACACAATGTCCATAAGTGCACAACCCAGTGCCTCAAGCACCAAACTCCCCCAAAGTCCAGGCCTCTCTCACTCTCTGCCTGCTCTTCAGGCCGCCTCCTCTCTCCTGCCTCCAAACTTTGTCCATTCCTCACCCGACTCCAGTCCTCGTCTGCAGGGAGGCGGCCCCTTTTATAATTACCCGGATGGGCTCCAGGTGATTCCCGACACTCCTTAGACACTCCCCTGTGTGGCGGAAGTGCCGGCTATGCTCCCAGAAGCCCTCCGGGTGTTCCCAGTCTTCTCCCCCCCAGCACTTCCTGGTGTGGCGGAAGTGTTGGGGTTCCGGGTACTTCAGGCATGAGGGCGCCCCCTGGCGGAGACCACAGGCCCCTACAGGGTTGGGCTTCCAAGCCCTGCACCCGTGGCCCCCAAAGGAACCAGGGCGGTCGCCCCCTCGTGGTCTGGAGGAGACATGAGCCATCCTCCTGTCCTCCTTGGCATCCCGGCTGGGTGCCACCCCCAGCCGCGTGTCACAATGTGTTTAAATAGGTAACTAGTGTTGAAACATTTAGCACTCAGTATGGTTTCATGTTTCACTGCTTTTGTACGTGTTTCATTCGTATCAGACTTCAGAGAATTTAACTCGTTTTTCATAATTTCAACATTAAATCACCTGGGGAACAATCTTGACTCAATATTGTTTCAATGTACAATATTTCAGTATTTGATTAATGGTTTATTCATTTGCACAAAATACAATTGAATCAATGCTGCCTCCTTGCTGGACATGGGCAGGTTTTCAGTGTTGTATAGATGGCCTTTCTAATGAGCAAGATCAATGCTAAAATAACGTTGAAGATCAATGTTATTTCAATAGTTTTGTTTGATGTTTAAAAAATGTTGTTTCAAAGGGACTTTGCTATTTGGGAGGTGTTTTTTCCATTTTATTCCTACTAAAGCTATTTTTCTACTGACAAATAGTACTGAAAATTAATGTGGTGAATAAAAGATTTTCTTAGAATATGGCCTACCATACCACAATCATTAACTGAATTCTACATACATTCCCAGACTCCTTACTTTCACTCAACATAACCTTTGTATGTGAGATATTGATTTCCTATAAGATGTCTGTCAGTAAAATCTTCCTTTAAAGAGATGTCTCTATCACCCAGACCCCTTTCTCGCTGTGATGGCCAGTTTACCAGCTTCTTCCATTGATATCTCCATATGATATTCCTCAAATTGAGCCATCTCTAACGCAGCTGCATATGCTGCTTTTCTACAGGATAGTTCATTATTTGTACATCCTTCTGTTATGATTTGAGCTGTTTTTCACATTTTTCTTGGCCTTACCTGCAGCTAGATTAATCAGCTTGGTGCCATTTTGAGAGCTTTATCATCCAAGGAATCTAAAGTCAAATTTCCCTGTAAAGTTCTATCTATCTATCTATCTATCTATCTATCTATCTATCTATCTATCTATCTATCTATCTATCTATCTATCTATCTATCTATCTATCTATCTATCTATCTAATTCTGTAAACATAATTTTGATTAGAGCTCCTTTATAAAGGTTGAATTTTATCATCTTTTCTGACACCATTTTGTGCCTTTTCTGTTTCCCTTTTCCATGAGGATTTTCCAAAGATGCTTCCAGGATGCATTGCTTGTAATGTCATTGGTAAGCCTGTGTAAAGGTCACCCTAGAACTGTCTTCAGTATCCAAGATTGGACTGGAATTAGCAACTTCCTTCTTTGTACTCTTGATTAAAGGTTATTTGAAACAAAGATCTGTTTTTTTACCCTGATACTGGTTTTTATGATTTAACTTGGACGTTTATCTTTGACATTTGGTTTCCAAAATGGTTAATGCCAATGATGTCCAAAATGATCAAAGGAAACAGAGAAAATGGAGACAGGATGTAATAAAACTAGCAACAAAAATTATAAGCAAACTAACTAAAAATGTAATTAAAAATTTTAATTAGTGACACTAAATGATCTCAGCTTAAGTAAGTGAACTTATAATAAGTAGCCAGTGTGTCCTAAGGTGCTTTGCACTTTGTCCCTGATGCTGCCAGCTTTCCCATTTTAGCTGGATTCAGTAACAATATGAGTGGGTTAATAAGCTGCATTTCAATTTTTTTACTATACAGCACAATGATAACTTGGATATAAACTTCTACACCTTAAAAGCATTTTGTATGATGTGAGAAGGTAAAATATTTGCAGATACCCTTGACAAGTTCAAGGAACAATGTAATGTGCACTGTTTGACATGCACACCAGCACCTTCTGCCCTGACTGTCAGGAATTTGCTGGGGCTCTGCTCCTAGTTTTTTTTCCTTATGTTTGTTTTTAGCCCCTGACCTTCCATCCGTGTCTGTTGCTATGCAACAATTAAAGGACAACAGTTACGTGTTGGTCAGGCAGGGGACTTAAATTAGTGAAGCAGAGTGGTACTTTCTTTCAGCACTGCAATTTGTATCTTTGCCACAATCCATCATATAGTTCCTTTTGCTTAGTAGTTTAGGTTTTGTGTTCTGACGTTTTGCAATTTGCCGCTGGATATTTGAGTATGCTTAGTGTTTTGGTTCATGTTTTGATTCCTACTTCATGATTTTTTGACTGTTTTATGACAACTGTTTTTGAATTTGCCACTCTTTCTCCTGTTATTTTGTGCTGAATTATTGCCTGTTTGTAGTATATGTCAGTCATTATCCAACCTGCTATATCCTAACACAGGGTCATGGGGGTCTGCTGGAGCCAATCCCAGCCAGCACAGGGTGAAAGGCAGGAACAAATCCCGGACAGGGTGCCAGCCCACCGCAGGTTTTTAGTATATGCCTTTTTTAACTTATAGACTTCTTAAAGATAAAATTCATTATAAAACCAGTGCACACTTGACAGAGACCAGAGCATAAGCAGCATGGCCTACTGGTGCAGCACTCCAGCAGGCAAGGGCTGGCCAATGGACTGCTGTGCACCACACCACTTCGTAAAGTATGGATGACTGTGTTCATCAAAGTGTTTGTGCAAATCAAGGCAAGGCAAAAAAGGTTCAGGTATTTTGATAAAAATAATGAATGCTTATGTTAACAAGATTTAAAAGATAAGAACCCACTAAATACTAGGCAGACAAAGCACAATCCACTAAACAGCAGGATATTTAGATGGGCTGTTGCAAATGTACAAAATGCAATCTTCTAGCAAGGGACTATCCAAGCTCTCCTAAGTTAAGTCCTAACTTTTCTGACACCTCCTGCTTAAAACCAAAAAAAAAGCCAAACCTTTGCTCTTCTCCTCCATGGGAAGTTTCTGACCTCCCTGAGCTTGCCTTAGGACACCTGCATTATGATGTGAGAGATGTACTACTTGAGTCAAGCTCCTCATCTGGCAATATCCCCAAAGTAGGTTACCCCTGGGTGGACACTAGGCATCCTACAGGGTGAAGTAAAAAAAAAATGATGAGAACTGGTGTTTCACTGATGCTGTGGGTGGAGGGCTACCACTTATTCAATACCTCTCATGTCTCTTTACAGTGCCAGACTAGAGTTAAGCTCACCCGGGTCTTCTTTCACATTGATTCTGCTAAGCCTGTTCCCTTACCTGTTCATTCACTTGATTGTGGAAATCTCATTCATTAATTTATATCTGTCACTTATTAAAGAATGGAGCATTTTGCTACATATATACTTTGTTCCACCCTTTTGTCTTTATTTCCTTTTGTGGGAGGATGCTAAATTGAATAGATAGATAGATAGATAGATAGATAGATAGATAGATAGATAGATAGATAGATAGATAGATAGATAGATAGATAGATAGATAGATAGATAGATAGATAGATAGATAGATAGATAGATAGATAGATAGATAGATAGATAGATAGATAGATAGATAGATAGATACTTTATTAATCCCAGGGGAAATTCACATACTCCAGCAGCCAAAAATATTAAATTAAAGAGTAATAAAAAATGCAGGTAAAAAACAGACAATAACTTGAATAATGTTCAACGTTTACCCCCTCTGGTGGAATTGAAGAGTCGCATAGTTTGGGGGAGGAATGATCTTCTCAGTCTGTCAGTGGAGCAGGACAGTGACAGCAGTCTGTCGCTGAAACTGCTCCTCTGTCTGGAGATGACATTGTTTAATGGATGTAGTGGATTCTCCATAATTGATAGGAGCCACTCAGCTAAAACAGTGATAGTCATTTCACTTCTTTGAATTTCTACATTTTGCTATTCATGTAAGCTGGGTAGAAATCACATCATGTCAACACCGCTCGCTTGCCCTCACCACTACTACATCACACCCTGTTGTGTTATAATAGCTGTATAGCAACAGGCACAAATGGCAGGTGCAGGAATTTATGGCCAGACATAGAGAAGGACTATGGGTGTTTCCCCAGGTCATTCCTGACACCTCCTACATAATGCATATGTAGACCATTTCTTGATATTTCAGTCTAAATATAAAAGAACTTACATTTTTCAGAACATTCTGTCCTCAAAATTACATTTTGTAACATAACTACTTTGAATCACAAAGCAAAATGATGCATACTGTAATAGCTAGCCCGGCCACAGACAGACATGACACCAATGTCCAAAACACATGGGTTTTATTTACAGACACTATTTACAGGTTCCAGCGACTCACACACTATTGCTTAGTCCTTCGTCTCTCTTTGGCCGCCTCCACTCCTCCCTCACAAGCTCCGTCTTTCTTCTCCTGACTCTGGCTCCTCGATGGGAGTGAGGCGGTAGTGATGTGTCGTTCGCGAACGAGCCGGCTCTAAGAGCCGATGCTTTGAAGCGAACGAGAGGAGCCGATGCCCGTCGAGCAGAGCGGAAGCTTCAGCGGCTCCTGCTCAGCTCTGCTGAAAATCCATTCGGCAGGGGCGGGACTTTACTTATATGGGCACACAGAACATTGGCTCATAATGCCGGCTCGTCCACGAACAACACATCGGACTAGGATCGTACCATTATGTGAAAGAAGGAAGGGGGGCAGACGCTCCGAAGACAGCGAGTGTTGGTACAGGCCAGGTACTCAGAGCGACTGCGACAGACGAGGAGCCAGATTTAAATGCAAGCGCATCGTGAAGGAAAAAAGAAGAGTGAAGAAATGAATGAAAGCCGAAAAAAGAAGCAGCATCTGGCTGCCTTTCAGTGATATTGGAGACTGCAAAGCTAAGTGCAGAATTTGTAATATGAAAATATCCGTTAGAGCAGGGTCAACAACAAACCTGCACAGACATATAAGAACCACCCACCCATCCGTGCAACTGGAGGAGAGCATACCCTCTCTCCTGCCATCCACTGAGCCTGGAAAAGAGCCAAGTACTTCTGCTGCAGCATCCACTGTCTTACCGAAAACTGCAGGTATAACACGGTCTTCAGTTCAAACCAAAATAAGAACATTTATTCCAAAACAAATGACGCCAAACAAACAAATAAGTGTCGATGAGGAGCTGGCCAAAATGATAGCTGGCGACTTTTAACCATTTTCCATTGTGGAGGACAGAGGATTTACAACTTTTGTACAGGCCTTAAACCCCATGTATATTCTCCCTAGCAGAAAAACTTTGTCCCACACAATTACTCCATAACTATATATCTGAGGATGGAGTACAACACTGTGCTTTCAGAAACCACTGCTCTGGAAAAAGGTAGCATTTAATAACAAAAGAGCTGTGGATGAGGCATTTCAAAGAATAAGTGCAGCAGCAGCAAGATGCAACCCCAGCAGCCTGTCTGCTCCTCCATCAGAGGGCCAAGAGGAAGAAATTGGAGCAGGGGCGTGTTCACAGGAACCACAAGCTTCTGCTGTGTGGAGGCTCTTTGACGAAAGAGCAACAGGAGACACTGCAAGGAGAAATCCCACAGCTGATGCTATGCTAGAGTTGAGGTCCTATCTTGAGGAGCCCCTCATCCAAAGATCTGAAGACCCACTGAGCTGGTGGGAGGCCAAGGCTGCAGTCTACCCACGCCTGGTTAAGGTAATGGTAGGAAGACTTTACATTGTCGCTACATCGGTCCCCTCAGAAAGAGTCTTCTCAAAAACAGGACAAATAATCACAGAGAGGAGAAATCGCATCAGCCCATCTAAGCTGAGGCATCTGGCATTTCTGAATGCCAACCTGGCCTAAAAACTTTTATTCAAAGAGTCATAGTGTTGTGTTGTTGTTGTTGAGTTTGGCCTTTATTTAATTTGTTTGCTGTGTTTTTGTGTTAAGTTGTTCATTTAAAGCTTTTATTAAAATGTTAAACAATAGTAACTGTGTATTTATTGTAATGAAAAAATGCGTAAAAATACGTAATGTCTGAAAACATCCATCCATCCATCCATCCATCCATTGTCTCCCGCTTATCCGAGGTCGGGTCACGGGGGCAGCAGCTTGAGCAGAGATGCCCAGACTTCCCTCTCCCCGGCCACTTCTTCTAGCTCTTCCGGGAGAATTCCAAGGCGTTCCCAGGCCAGTCGAGAGACATAGTCCCTCCAGCGTGTCCTGGGTCTTCCTCGGGGCCTCCTCCCGGTTGGACGTGCCTGGAACACCTCACCAGGGAGGCGTCCAGGAGGCATCCTGATCAGATGCCCGAGCCACTTCATCTGACTCCTCTCGATGCGGAGGAGCAGCGGCTCTACTCTGAGCCCCTCCCGGATGACTGAGCTTCTCACCCTATCTTTAAGGGAAAGCCCAGACACCCTGCGGAGGAAACTCATTTCAGCCGCTTGTATTCGCGATCTTGTTCTTTCGGTCACTACCCATAGCTCATGACCATAGGTGAGGGTAGGAACATAGATCGACTGGTAAATTGAGAGCTTCGCCTTGCGGCTCAGCTCCTTTTTCACGACAGACCGATGCAACGCCCGCATTACTGTGGATGCCGCACCGATCCGCCTGTCGATCTCACGCTCCATTCTTCCCTCACTCGTGAACAAGACCCCGAGATACTTGAACTCCTCCACTTGGGGCAGGATATCGCTACCAACCCTGAGAGGGCACTCCACCCTTTTCCGGTTGAGGACCATGGTCTCGGATTTGGAGGTGCTGATTCTCATCCCAGCCGCTTCACACTCGGCTGCGAACCGATCCAGAGAGAGCTGAAGATCACGGCCTGATGAAGCAAACAGGACAACATCATCTGCAAAAAGCAGTGACCCAATCCTGAGCCCACCAAACCGGACCCCCTCAACACCCTGGCTGCGCCTAGAAATTCTGTCCATAAAAGTTATGAACAGAATCGGTGACAAAGGGCAGCCCTGGCGGAGTCCAACTCTCACTGGAAACGGGTTCGACTTACTGCCGGCAATGCGGACCAAGCTCTGGCACTGATCGTACAGGGACTGAACAGCCCTTATCAGGGGGGCCGGTACCCCATACTCTCGGAGTACCCCCCACAGGATTCCCCTGAATAAGAAATTACTTATACACAAACCATTCATAATTGCTTAATTAGGCTAAAATATAAGCATCCAAGTGATACTAAACGAAGAGCCATTCGGGAGCCGTAAGAGCCGGCTCTTTAAAGGGAGCCGATCCAAAAGAGCCGAAGCTTTGAAAAGAGCCGGAGTTCCCATCACTATGAGGCGGGCCCCTTTAATCATGCCCCGGATGTGCTCCAGGTGCTTGATGATGGTCTTCTGGCAGCACTTCCTGGTGTGGCGGAAGTGCTATCCTCCAGGGCTCAGGAACCATCCAGGCAGCCCCTTGGTTGGGCCACGGACCCCCACGGGGTTGAGCTTCCAAGCTTCGTATCCGTGGCCCTTGATGGAAATCAGGGGGGCTGACCTCTTGCGTCCAGGGAAGATATTGCCCCCTTCCAGGCATCCTGGTGGGGCAAGGTCCCTGGCCACCTGCCACAATACATACATACAATGCAATAATTGTATATTTAACTGATGCATTTACACAAGGTAGCTTAAATTGCCTATAAAATGCACTTACTACCTTGGATTTTTTTTCAAATTTTTTGTTATACAATATTCATAGTGGATTTAATTTGGCTTTTTTGACACTACTTAACTGAAAATTATTTTTAATGTCAAAAAATTAAAACAGATCTCTGCTAAATGGTCTAGTATAAAACGCAAAATACTTGATTGCATAAGTATTCTCTGCTTTCAATTTGGCACACCTACTGTAAATATCACTAGTACAGCCCATTGGTTTCAGAAGTCACATCATTAGCTAAATGTCAATTATTTTGTTTTGTGAATTTGTAATTAATTTAAACCGTTTTGCAAAAATTTGCTTTCACGCTGACCTTAAAGAGTCTTTTTCTGTTGAACAGTGTCAAGAAAACAAATTAAATCAATTGTGGTTCAATGCTCTATAATAATAAAATGTGCAAACTTAGAAGGGGATCAATACTTTTTATAGTCCCATGTATAAGTTTTGGGTACAGCACAACTAATAACATACATTTTTTACAGATTGTACAACGTTGGACAACTATGATACTTAAACTTCAATGTCTTAGCCAATAGACCACACTGCCTAGCCACATAGACATTGTCACTCTCTCTTTTGGGGAAAAGGTGGAGGCAAGGTATAATTTTATTTTTTCAGCCCTTAAAATCTGACTCCTTTTAACAAGAAAAGGTCACCTTTACTTGCACTGTATACATATTAGTTAACCTAATCCAAAAGTTGCAATCATTTTGTACTTTTTTTGTAACTTGCACTAGCTGTTGGGAACTTAATTCCACTTGAAAAGTAGGGAAGCCAATTCAGAAATAAAATAAAAGAAGAAAGGAAATCCACTGAGGAACATTCAGCTTCAATGACCCCTACTGTAGGCATAGGTATAAAAAAGAAATACTACTGCAGGGTGGCAGGAATAAATACTCTCAGCTTCCATCCTGCATGCTGTGATTTTAAATTTAATTTGCCCTTTACTAACAGGGTACTGTTCTCTTCCACACAGAGGCTGGGAGGGAAAGATTGCACATAACAAGCTGTGGTGCTGGAAATTACTATGTAAATCGCAGCACAGCTCGGGCTGCACCCTGCAGTCTCTCCTTGATTCTGAGTTTCTTCCTAAAGCATAGCTGTGCCTCAAAACTGATTTCACAGCAAGATGAGTGTAATGACAAAAGGTCAGTACTAATGAAAAGGCGTTTTACAAGACTTATAGGGTGCAGAGCGCATACCACCTGCAACTCTGGATTGTGTGAGTCAGTCTTTGCAGTATGCTTTACATCATTCACGGCACTGGGAAGCAGCCTAATATCGACCTCAAGTCTGCTTTATTATTGTAGCAGGCTTTTTACAATAGGAGGGCTGTTTTATGGAAAAGCCAACTACTCAATTAAAAAAACACTAATATCGATGAGTACTATGCAGGTTTCTCTTTATAATCATAGAAGAGATCTGCTGAATCTGAATGCCCCATGACCTCTAAGGCTTCCAGTTCTATTCAATTTTTATTTTTTTGCAAATCTCACGTTGTTTCCTAGTGCTCTACAAGTTAGAACGAAGATGAAAAATCTTCAGCATCAACGTCAAATTTGTTATTTACTCTGTCTAGTCTGTGCCTCCAACATCTGCACTTGTCAATCTATTATCTGTATTTGCTTTGTACTTTACTTTCGGCAGCATTAGGTACAAGACAGAAACTAATTCTGCACTCTGACCGCAACATGTAAACTCCACAAAGACAGTGACCAAAACCAGAAGGCAGTCCCAGCCCTCTGGAACATTTAGGCAGTAGTGCTAACTTTGGTGCAACTTACCCCAAGTGCATTCCGACATCAACAGAGGCCCTTCACAAGCACCTGCAGCCAGCCATTCAAAATCTACAGTGCATCCGGAAAGTATTCACAGTGCATCACTTTTTTCACATTTTGTTATGTTACAGCCTTATTCCAAAAAGGATTAAATTCATTTTTTTCCTCAGAATTCTAAACACAACACAACATAATGACAACGTGAAAAACGTTTACTTAAGGTTTTTGCAAATTTATTAAAAATAAAAAAATTGAGAAAGCACATGTACATAAGTATTCACAGCCTTTGCCGTGAAGCTCGAAATTGAGCTAAAGTGCATCCTGTTTCCCCTGATCATCCTTGAGATGTTTCTGCAGCTTAATTGGAGTCCACCTGTGGTAAATTCAGTTGATTGGACATGATTTGGAAAGGCACACACCTGTCTATATAAGGTCCCACAGTTGACAGTTCATGTCGGAGCACAAACCAAGCATGAAGTCAAAGGAATTGTCTGTAGACCTCTAAGACAGGATTGTCTTGAGGCACAAATCTGGGGAAAGGTTACAGAAAACTTTCTGCTGCTTTGAAGGTCCCAATGAGCACAGTGGCCTCCATCATCCGTAAGTGGAAGAAGGTCAAAACCACCAGGACTCTTCCTAGAGCTGGCCATCTAAACTGAGTAATCAGGGGAGAAGGGCCTTAGTCAGGGAAGTGACCAAGAACCCGATGGTCACTCTGTCAGAGCTCCAGAGGTCCTCTGTGGAGAGAGAAGAACCTTCAAGAAGGACAACCATCTCTGCAGCAATCCACCAATCAGGCCTGTGTGGTAGAGTGGCCAGACGGAAGCCACTCCTTAGTAAAAGGTACATGGCAGCCTGCCTGGAGTTTGCCAAAAGGCACCTGAAGGACTCTCAGACCATGAGAAAGAAAATTCTCTGTTCTGATGAGACAAAGATTGAACTCCGTGGTGTGAATGCCAGGCGTCACGTTTGGAGGAAACCTGGCACCATCCCTACAGTGAAGCATGGTGGTGACAGCATCATGCTGTGGGGATGTTTTTCAGCAGCAGGAACTGGGAGACTAGTCAGGATAAAGGGAAAGATGACTGCAGCAATGTACAGAGACATCCTGGATGAAAACCTGCTCCAGAGCGCTCTTGACCTCAGACTGGGGCAACGGTTCATCTTTCAGCAGGACAATGACCCTAAGCACACAGCCAAGATATCAAAGGAGTGGCGTCAGGACAACTCTGTGAATGTCCTTGAGTGGCCCAGCCAGAGTCCAGACTTGAATCCAATTGAACATCTCTGGAGAGATCTTAAAATGGCTGTGCACCGTCGCTTCCCATCCAACCTGATGGAGCTTGAGAGGTGCTACAAAGAGGAATGGGCGAAACTGGCCAAGGATAGGTGTGCCAAGCTTGTGGCATCATATTCAACAAGACTTGAGGCTGTAATTGCTGCCAAAGGTGCATCGACAAAGTATTGAGCAAAGGCTGTGAATACTTATTGTGCTGCTACAGCAGCCCGTGTTAATATTGTTATTAAACTGTTTGGTACATTCCTACCTCCACCCCCATTCAATTAATACATTTGGTATGTCCCTACCTCCCTTTTTGCTATTGGCGCTGTTTTTGTTTTTACTTTAGTTCCCACCATATTGTATTTAGGTTAAGGAAATTATCGTCCTTTTACCTTCAAGTTATCAATGGTTTTACGTCCTAATACTTGTATTACTTCTGACAAGAAATCTACATTAACGTATATAGATTCTCAGCCTTGACTTCTTGGTGAGTAAACTATCTGTCCAAGTACACTACAACCAGTGGGGCGACGCACACTCCGTACAGACTGGGTCTTGGGAGAGAAGCCTTGCTAATACGACGTTCGGGGACAGAATAGTAAAAGGACGGATTTCTAATGCCTGATTGTGTCAAGCCTGGGGCTAATCAAAGACTGCTGTATATATTCCTAACTCCGTTACTTTGGGGCAACTAGCAAAGAACTGTTCCTTAAGTACTTGTCTTCGTTATACCTAAAACGCTGAACTCTTCAAACGCTACTAGTCAACAACAGCTCAAACGGAGACTATCTTGCTATTTTTGTCTTTGTTCAGTTTACTTAGTAGTTTTACTTTCAATTTCCACGCAGTTGAAGGGCTCTGTACAAATATCATTGTTTATTGACTCACTGCGTAGCGAAGGAGCTGGAACTTTCGCGCCGACACTGCTGCGCCGCTGTTTTGCTGAACTTTCCGTGACCCCTGCGTGCTCGCTCTCGGCTCGGCCCCGCCCAGAGCTCCTCATCGCCGTATGTCTCAGCAGGAATCAGCGCATTCACTAGAATTGGAGTCCCAGGAACCAAAAGGTGAATTACTCCCACCTGAAGATGATATTGGAATAGATGGTGAACTGTCTGCCCGACCTAAACGCACAGTTAAGCCATCTTTAAAAATCAGAGAAGGGTTTGAAAGTCAAAGGATAGAAATGTCAAACAGACTTTTAGATTTATGGAGCAAAACTATTCATTGCATTGCCATTGCTGATGATGCCAGTGACAGTCCAGAGCAATTAAAGGACTTGTTTGCAAGACTTAAACATACCTATGAGAACTATAAAAGACATTTTGAGAAGTATTTTGCCCTTTTGTTAAATATAAACATGGAAGAAGCATTACAGGAGTTAAATAGCATTACTCTCCTTGATCAGCAAAGGCACATCACATTTCTTGAAGTCAAGTCAAGGTTAAAAAATAGGATAAGACAGTTTAATGATACCGCATCCTGCTATTCTGTCTCATCTAGGCACTCTAGAAAATCATTTAGATCCCTACAATCAAATTCCCAGAGATCAGACTTAAGCAACCAACTGGTTTTAGCCCGTGCAGAAGCAGAGGCAGCTAAGATTCAGACTGCCTTTATTAAAAAGGAAGCAGCCCTTAAGGCAGAAGCAGCCCGCATGCAAGCAGAGGCAGAGGCTCAGTTAGAGGTCCTCCAAACGCAACGAGAGGAGGCAGCAGCTTTGGCCAAATTGAGTATTTTGGAAGAGGCCGTAGAGGAAGAGGACGAAGTCAACCATCCCCTCAGGCTGACCACCACAGAAGATCCCGTAAAACGAACTTCCCAGTTTGTCTTAGATCAGAATACTGACAATGCCTTTAAGTCCACAATAGAAAGCTTTACATACAATACCCCAGCACATAACCTGCCAGAAGATGCCACACCACCCAGTAGGGAAGACCACTCTAATCCACACCCCATTGTGAGTACCATGAATCCCCACAAGTATTCAAAACTCATACTACCTACTGATGCACTGCCAAGACCTTTCCCAGATGCAGATAATCAGAATTTCGTTAAACCTTCCAGGAAATGCTATATGCTTCCAGAGACTCAGTTTTCTTTAATGAGTCATGTCATAAGACACCCAGGCTTTGGACAACCTGAGCTGAATCCATCTGCAACTCCATTTACCCCACTAGTACCTAAGCACGATCCAGATGCCATCAGCTACAGTAATCCGCAAGGAATACCTGTGGGCATGAAATCAGAAAGAGCTGAAATGTCAGACTTTGCAAGGTACATGATCTGCCGAGAACTCATCAGTACTGGTCTCACAAGGTTCGATGACCTCCCAGAAAACTATAGGAGCTGGAGATCCACATTTAAGACAGCAATCCATGACTTAGACATCTCACCTATGGAAGAACTAGATCTACTGGTGAGATGGCTTGGGCCGCAATCGACAGAATATGCCAAAAGACTTAAAAATGTCCATATAAACAATCCATCCACAGGCCTCACCCTTGTCTGGGAGAGACTAAACCAAACATATGGAAGCCCCGAAGTCATTGAGCTTTCCTTATTCAAAAGACTACAGGACTTTCCTAAACTGTCCAACAAGGATGACCGCAAGCTTTTGGAACTTAGTGACCTTCTTCTTGAACTTGAAATTGCCTAAAACAGATCCACATCTACCCGGTCTCAGTTATTTAGATACTGCTCATGGTGTTAACCCCTTGGTGGCAAAACTGCCATACCATCTTCAAGAGAAGTGGACTTTGGCGGGTTCCAAGTACAAGCAGCAGTATCAAGTCTCCTTTCCACCTTTCTCCTTTTTCTCAGAATTTGTTAGACAGATTGCCAAGGCCAAAAATGATCCAAGCTTCTCAATGAATGAAGCACACGTGCCAAGCTCAACAACAGCAAGGTATGAGAACTTGAGTGCTAGACATAAGGACCTAAGGAGCACTATTTCCGTTCGTAAGACTGGAATCTCAGACAACACATCAACTGCCAGCAAGGATGTGACAGAAGAGAAAATTGACGATCCCAACCATTACTGCCCAATACATAACAAACCGCACCCTCTAAAGAAGTGTCATGCTTTCAGAGAGAAGCCCATGCAAGAGCGCAGGGAATTTCTTCGAAGGCATGAAATCTGCTACAGGTGTTGTGCTTCAATGGAGCACTTTGCCAGAGAATGTAAGGCCACTATTCAATGCTCTGAGTGTGGCAGCGACCAGCATGTTACTGCGCTCCATCCAGATTCCCAAGAGAACTCCATCCCCTTCTCCAGGCATGGCGGGGAGAGCTCTGAAGAAGTGCCAAGGCCAGTATCATCTAAATGTACCGAGGTATGTGGAGAAGGACTTTGTGGAAGATCCTGTGCCAAAATATGTCTTGTAAAGGTGTTCCACAAGGAACAACCAGAGAAGGCCATTAAAATGTATGCTATTTTAGACGAACAGAGCAATCGTTCACTTGCAGATCCAGAGTTCTTTAACCTGTTCAATCTAAAGGGGAACTCTTCACCCTATACCCTAGGTACATGTGCAGGCCTAGTGAATGCTACAGGAAGAAGAGCAGATGGTTTTATCGTGGAAGCGGTGCGAGGGAACGCACAGTTTCCACTTCCTACGCTGATTGAATGTGACCAGTTACCAAGTGACAGGGAGGAGATCCCCACGCCTGAAGTAGCACGGTGCCATCCTCACCTGAAGCATATAGCCAGCAGTGTCCCACTTCTTGACAAGGATGCTAACATCTTGCTTTTGCTGGGCAGAGACATTCTAAGTCCATAAGGTACGTCAACAGTGTAATGGCCCAAATGATGCCCCTTATACCCAGAGACTTGATTTAGGTTGGGTCATTGTGGGAGATGTCTGCATAAATAAAACACGCAGACCTTGCAGCATCCATTCTTATAAGACAAGTGTGATTGGAAGGGGGCGTGTCTCTTACTTCAGACAATGCCCATGCCACTATTTCGTGAAAGAGAGACCTAATCTGCACACACAGGTATTTGATAACATACAAGAGCTCGGTATGGTGATGCCTGAAGACGATCTTGGTCATACAGTTTTCCAGACCACCAGCGACGACAATAAGGTAGCTCCTTCTGTTGAAGATAAGGAGTTCATCAAAAGTATGGACGAGGAATTCTGTAAACATAGTTCTAACAGTTGGGTAGCTCCATTACCCTTCCACAATCCAAGGCCCATTCTTCCCAATAATCGTGAGCAAGCGGTGTCAAGATTTGCTTCACTTAAGAGAACACTGAAGAAACGACCAGAGAGAAAAGAGTATCTGAACCTTTTACAAGACCGCAGAAAAATGGCAAGTACAAATACCTAACCTTCAAGAAGGGGATTTGGTCTTACGGAAGGATCACCAAGCTCATCGGATCGATTGGCCCATGGGTCTTATTGTAAAGACCATGCCCAGTGATGACAGAAGGGTCCGCAAGGTTGAAGTAAAGACTGCCAGAGATGGGACCGTTAAGACCTTCTTCAGACCAGTCACCGAAGTTGTCCTGTTACTTCGTCAGAAAGACCAATTCAGTCCCACCACAGCTGATGTACCGTGAACCTTCAGAGGTCACACCAATCTCTACCATCTTCAGTTACAAAAGGTTTTACTTGTGACTATTGAATCTGAGAACTCATTTAAGGTTTATTGTTGATTGTGGCTGTTCTTGTAATGTTAATATTCAAGATTAATGGTGCTATCTGACGATACCAGACGGGGAGTGTGCTGCTACAGCAGCCCGTGTTAATATTGTTATTAAACTGTTTGGTACATTCCTACCTCCACCCCCATTTAATTAATACATTTGGTATGTCCCTACCTCCCTTTTTGCTATTGGCGCTGCTTTTGTTTTTACTTTAGTTCCCACCATATTGTATTTAGGTTAAGGAAATTATCGTCCTTTTACCTTCAAGTTATCAATGGTTTTACGTCCTAATACTTGTATTACTTCTGACAAGAAATCTACATTAAAGTATATAGATTCTCAGCCTTGACTTCTTGGTGAGTAAACTATCTGTCCAAGTTCACTACAACCAGTGGGGCGACGCACACTCCATACAGACTGGGTCTTGGGAGAGAAGCCTTGCTAATACGGCGTTCGGGGACAGAATACTTATGTACATGTGATTTCTCAGTTTTTATTATTTTTAATAAATTTGCAAAAACCTCAAGTAAACTTTTTTCACGTTGTCATTATGGGGTGTTGTGTGTAGAATTCTGAGGAAAAAAATGAATTTAATTCATTTTGGAATAAGGCTGTAACATAACAAAATGTGGAAAAAGTGATGCGCTGTGAATACTTTCTGGATGCACTGTATAACCCTCAGCAGGAAGCTTCATGGCTTGTGAACGAGCTGATTTAATCTGCTTGATATTTGCCTCAAATCTTAATGTTTTTCTTTACTTAACGTTATAAGTATAGTTTCATTATGCCTTCTTCCAAATTAGGATTACAGTTATGGAATGTCAATCAACATTAAACGCATATCTTTATGATGTAGGAGGAATACTCCACACAGACACAACATATATCAGACAGTGACTAGAACTGGGGGCTCAAATAGTCTCCTGGAGTTTGAAAAACCTAAAAGTGTACGCCTCTCTTGAACACAGGAACACAGTATGTCTCTTACACAGATCATTTTATGGGTACAATGGGAGAGGGGTAAAATAGTTAAATACCTACATTCTCCAGTTCCCTCTCCACAGTAGAGGAACACCACCTGACAGTGGATTGGCACCACATTGACACCACTCTGGATGTATCTGTCCCTGTTGTTTAGGAAGGAAAAAGCCACGCCACCAACAGCCAGTGTCAATCCAACAACAGCAATCACCATGAGCAGAAGATGTCCCAGGAACTCTATTTATGAGTTTTGGACAAGTGTAATGCTGTTCTGTGTTTTCACAATCTTCTGGACTTAACAATAGCCAGTACAATATTCCATTTATCATTTTTCAGCCTCCTGCAAAAAACATCATGAAATGACCATAGAAATTCTTTAAAAAATGTTTAGATTCAACCTTAATACCTTGAGTGCTCTCCGTTGAAATGAATATGGTTACTTTATTAGGCAGCCATATCAAGTGCCAGATACAATTAATAATAATTCTTTGCATTTATATAGTGCTTTTCTCACTACTCAAAGCGCTTAGCAATTGCAGGTTAAGGGCCATGCTCAAGGGCCCAACAGAGCAGAGTCCCTTTTGGCATTTTACGGGATTCGAACCGGCAACCTTCTAACTGACAAATCACTTTTGTTTTCCAAACAGACTAATTTCAATTTTTCTGGAAACATTGGTTAGGGATTCTGGCCTATGCTGACATCAAAGCATTACACAGTTCCTCCCACACATTCATGCTATAAGGTTACTGTTCCACCTCACCCCAAAGGTCTTCTACTATATTGATATCTGCAGAAAGTCTAGGCCATTGGAAGAAACCAAATTTATGGTCCTCTTTAGTAAAATGACCATGAGATGCTTCATTGGATGTGACATGGCACTTTCACCATAACACATGCATAGGTATGTAGTACGATTCTAGATACTGGAAAGAGATTTAATGTGTGTCAAGAAAACACACCCCTCATTTTTACAGTACTGCTACCAACTTGTACCACTGACACAACTTTAGGATGAATCCATGCATTCATGCAGTGAATGACAAATTATGCCCCTACCATCTGCAAGTCATAGAAAAAAAAACTGAGATTTGCCAGACGAGGTGACATTTTTCAAACTTTACGTTTACAGTTTTGGTGATCTCGTGCCCACTGTAATCTTCACTTTATATTCTTAGCCGACAGGAATGGAGCCAAGGATAGTCTTCTCCTGCTCTAGTCTGCATGCTTCAAGGTCCAATTCATTCAGCACATTGTACATTCAGAGATACATGTCTGCACACTGGTGTTCTAGATAGCCATTTGTCACTGGCTTTGCAGCCCTTATCCAAGTCCCATAGACATGATAGTTGGTTTGAGCTGTAAGTAAAAATTAGTTCAATAAGAAAGAATGTGGGTGTGTGTAAGAGTGTGCCCTGCAAAGGACTGTTGTCTATCTGGGCTCCTCAATCCTAATGTTCACTGTTGCCAGAATTAGGCTTTGACTCCATGTGACTCTAAAACAGAAAAGCCGGTGATTGATGTTTCTCATTGGACAGCATGGCGGTGCAGTGGTTAACATTATTACCTCACAGCTCCTGGGATCTGGGCTTAGAACATAGCCTTGTCATTTTCTTTTTGTGACTTTCATGTTTTCCCTTTTCCCCAAGTACTCTGGATTCCTTTCAATTCACAAAGATGTGCAGGTTAGGGTAACCTGTGTTATCCAAAGTGACCTAGGATGACAGACTCTTCCAGGGTGTTTTCCATCCTTCCTTCCTTTCTTACTTCCTTGTACCTTCTGATAGCAGATTATGCTCTTGATTTCTTTTTCTCTGTAATACACAAAATTGATTCAGAAAATCAATAAATCATTTTTTTCCATAACAAATATATAGTTAATTCTAAGCAATATATATATATATATATATATATATATATATATATATATATATATATATATATATATATATATATATATATATAAATATATATATATATATAATGTATATATTAATGAACAAAGCATAACATTTTTTGTTCTAAGAAGGTTTCATCTTACCACTGTGATGTTGATGCTCACCGTCATAGACACCCCAAAGGGGGATTAATGCTACATTTGAATCATTAGAGAATTAGTGTGAAAAAATGGATTTCTTGTTTTGAGGTAAGAGAAATGGGACGTTCTTTGAATGTTAATATATCTAAGAGGGTTATGGATTAAACGAGACACATGTTACAAAGTAAGATGCATTTTAAATTTTCAGACGAGCATAATAAAAGTGAAATAATTTGTCAGGGGAAGCTTTAGCAGCTGAGACTTCTCAGGGCATTAAAAGCAAAAATTGTAAAAGGGTTCAATTAGGCTTAAGAGATCATCTTTGCCTGATTAATTAATCGCTCATCTCATTTCATTTTTTATTTGCTTTTGCATAATATGCTTAGCTTTGATTGGAATAAAAGTTTATGAAACTCTTTGTATGAACTCATGTCAGTGTAACTTAAAATCATAAAAAATGATGACATCAAGATTGGATTTAACTTTATCATTCCTCATGCTTCTAGACAGTATGCTGGAAGGAGACAAATTGATCCTTTTCCTCCTGACTTCTTTCAATTACTACTTTGTCTCTTTACACTGTTAAAAAAACATTTGTAAAACTTGCTGGACTAATCTTTTTGAATTTTAAAATCAAAATCGTGTTCCTTTTAGAGGATAGAGAAAAAAGCAATCCTGTCACTTAAAAACAAAACCGCCTGACATGGTAAATACAAAAAGTGGCACAGAAGTAGTTGTTTATAATAGTAAACAAAAGAGGAAGAGGCAATCTGCAGATATACAAAAAAATAAACTATATTGAACTCAATGCTAAATAGGGACACAGTAACTGCCTGGTTAAGATTGCTGCCATCCTAGTCACTTTCTAAGTGGAGTTTATATGTTGTCCCAGTGTTAATTTTCATTTCCTCTCCTATAGCAAATTATTAGTTTAATTGGTGACTCTAAATTGGTTTAGTATGAGTGAGTATGGGAGCCTTATTATGTGAGTGTGCCCCATAAGCAGCCCATACCACCTGAGCTTCAGAACAGGTCATCCAGGCCAGTACTTGCATGGGTGACTGTCTAGGAAAAGCTGGAGTTACTGCTGATGGTGAGGTCTGTGTGTTGATCCTAATGCCCAAGTGCAGTGGTGGCGACACAGTGCTGTAAATATGGTGCCCTCCATCGGATGAGAGGTAAAACCGAGGTCCTGACTCTCTGTCGTCATTAAATATCCCTGGGCATCTTTCGAAAAGTGTGGGGTTTATCCCAATGTCCTGGCTAAATTGCCATTATGGCCTTATTCATCCTCGCCCCCTAATCATCCCTGTCTCTAATTGTCTATCTCTCTCACCACTAATGTGTGGTACGAGTACTGGCACAATAATGTCTGCTGTCACATCATTCAGGTGGGTGCTACACATTGGTGGTGGTTGAAGTGGTTCCCCTCTGTCTATGTGAAATGCTTTGAGTATTACTATTATTATTTTATTTATTATGATGGTCTGACATTCTCAGCTTTACTGTTTACTGCTTTGTATTCAGGGATGCAGCAATTGCTCCTCGTGACCTCTATAATGGTAGAACAATGTCCTGAAAATGGACAGACTGTGGTATCTATTATAATAGCATGTCATAATACATCCAATTAATACAATATCTAACAAACTCAAAACCGACATTTTCCCTGTTTTTGCAAGATTAATGCATTCCATTTCTATTTTTTTGTTTCCTTTATGGTTATATTGTGCTGCAAATTGAATAACATCCTTCACTTTCCCCTGTGCATGCTATGAAGCAGAAATTATGTACACATTTTTATATTTATCTTTCAGCTGTGTTTCGTTTTAAATTGAGGGCATTCTGTTAGTTTTATGATCCTCCATTTGATTCCTGTTGAGGGACAATTGGTTTTCAAAGGGCAGGCTATCTTTCTATATAGATAGCCACTGTCCGGCTAATTCCAGATCCATGTTAATTGAACTTTGCAGAGATTGCAGGTGTTTTATTGATTCAAATGGCATTGTCAAGGTCACTACAATGACTGATGCTTGCACACTGAATAACTCTTATGTAGGTACTAAAGTGCTATTAATAAGTGCACTGCAGATAAATAGCAGTTAAAGGTTCAATAAAGATGATCCTGAACGTTAAAGCTCAACATAAATAAATACTTCTGTGCAATTTTATTTTACTTGTAATTTAGGGATTAGACCTTCTGTCCTTTGTTTGCCTAACCTTCATTTAAATTCCTTACACTGCCCACTTTCAAGCAGGTGTTCTATTCTGACTGACAAGAGTAAGAATATATGTTGAATTAATATAACTTTTTAATAAATATGTTGAGATCTCTTTTCAAAACATTTAAAGAACATTTTTAAAAACTTTATATTGCTGTTGCTGTTTCATTTGTTATTCACTTGGAAGCTGAACTTGAAACAACTTTCAGGTTTGAAATTCAAACTTGGCTTACTTTGCTCCTTTGTGCATGTCGCTTAACCTGCCTCTGCTTTCATTGTAAGACTACGTGCTGTAATGAATATGTAAACAATGAAGACAAAAATAAATGATCATTTAAATATAATGCAATTCCCACAAAAATATTTGCCGATTTGAAAGTGGTATGCAATAAAAACCTTCTTTACACATGTAAACTACCCGAGAGATTTACGAGTAAATTGTGGAGCCAAGGACATAAGTTTCGAAAGCTGAATCAAGAATCCCAGACACAGTCAACCCAGAAATTTTCTATGCCAAGGCATCATGTAGTTCTTAGGTTAACGTATGTGTGAACAAAGCCAGAAAATATCTGGTGAAAAGGAAACTGAAGTAGTGATTCTGTTTGCTTTAATCAAGGAGTGGTTGTCAGACAAACATGGGGCTTTACAAAGGACTTTATTAAACACAGGACTTTATAAAGCCCTATATTTAATAAGTAAAGAAGAACTTTGGTATTTCTCAAGTCAAAGTTACTTCTTCACCTGAAATTGCTCTAAAGTGATTTTTTTATCAATTGTGAAAATACCAAAGTTATACTTTAAGGACCATGGGGAATCTCCTGTTAAAGTTCTGGGAGCCCCCAAGTTGTTAGGTGGCAGTATGGAAACACACCATGCTATGGCTGGGACGTTTCAGGATAACCTATCTGGGGCTCACTATAGACTGCACATCAAGCCAAAACCTAGAAATTTATAAATACCCAAGTTTGTTATGGAGAGTTCCCTATAGAAGGCTCCAGGGCTTTCTTACATTACTCAGAACTCCGAAAATATTATCGAAGATGCTTCAGGATGCACTGATGAACCTGTACTTGAGCTTTAAATTAAATCACTCATTCTTGGTATGAATAATTTATTTTATTACTGAGTATATATTTCTGGAGAAATATAATGGAATGAACATTGGGTAAATTGTGTAATTTTGTTCTTGAAGCTACACTCTATTGGCAAAAGTATTGGGACACCCCTCCAAATCATTGTATTCAGGTGTTCCAATCACTTCCATGGCCACAGGTGTATAACATCAAGCACCTAGGCATGCAAACTGTTTCTACAAACATTTGGGAAAGAATGGGTCACTCTCAGGAGCTCAAAGAATTCAAGTGTGGTACTGTGATAGGATGCCACCTGTGCAATAAGTCCATTCGTGAAATCTCCTCGCTACTAAATATTTCACGGTCAACTGTTAGTGGTATTATAATAAAGTGGAAGCAATTGGGAACAACAGAAACTCAGCCACAAAGTGGAAGTCCACGTAAAACCACAGAATGGGGACAGCGCATGCTGAGGCGCACAGTGTGCAGAAGTTGCCAACTTTCTGCAGAGTCAATCGCTACAGACCTCCAAACCTCAAGAACAGTGCGTAGAGGGCTTCATGGAATGGGTTTCCATGGCCAAGCAGCTGCATCTAAGCCTTATGTCACCAAGTGCAATGAAAGCGTTGGATGCAGTGGTGTAAAGCACACCGCCACTGGACTCTAGAGCAATGGAAATATGTCCTTTGGAGCGACAAATCACGTATCTCTGTCTGGCAATCCGATGCACGAGTCTGGGTTTAGCAGTTGCTAGGAGAACGGCACTTGCCTGAGTTTGGTGGAGGGGGTGATTATGGTGTGGGGTTGTTTTTCAGGGGTTAGGCTTGGCCCCTTAGTTCCAGTGAAAGGAACTCTTAATGCTTCAGCATATGAAGCCATTTTGGGTAATGTCATGCTCCCAACTTTGTGGTAACAGTTTGGGGGTGGCTCCTTCCTGTTCCAAAATGACTACACACCAGTGCACAAAGCAAGGTCTATTAAAAAATGGATGAGTGAGTTTGGTGTGGAGGAACTTGACTGCCCTACATAGAGACCTGACCTTAACCTGATAGAAAACCTTTGGGATGAATTAGAGCAGAGACTGCGAGCCAGGCCTTCTTGTCCAACATCAGTGCCTGACCTCACAAATGCTCTCCTGGAAGAATGGTCAAAAATTCCCATAAACACACTCCTAAACCTTGTGGAAAGCCTTCCCATAATAGTTGAAACTGTTACAGCTGCAAAGGGTGGGCCAACTTCATATTAACTCAAAAACTGTGCATTATTCCAATATGGCTGTGTTGATCTTGGTTCAATTGTTCACTTATAATAAGGCTGAACCAACATAAAATCTAGGCCACATGATGTTTCACAAATTTAAACTGTAAGGGTGGGTGTAATGGGGAACATAATATGTATCTCTCTTACAAAGTTATTTTTCAGGAAATTTTGCACGCATAGTACTGTTGGTACAAGTTTAATTCTAGACTTCAAGGCCTTTCAAAAGTTCCATCAAAAAATGGAGCTGTAATGGACAGGGGCACAAAACCAAAACTGCGTAATCATGACAACACAGTTCAGCCAATGGAAATTAATTTGACATGTTATTTAGGTTTGGTCCAACTTACAGTGAAAGCTACATGCCAGGGGCCTCATGTATAAATGGTGCGTACGCACAGAAATGTTGCGTAAGAACGTTTCCATGTTCAAATCACGATGTATAAAACCTACACTTGGCGTAAAGCCACGCACTTTTCCACGGTACCTCATACCCTGTCGTATGCAAGTTCTCTGTTAGGTTTTGCAGACTGGCGGCACCCAGCGTCAAAGCATTGCTACTGTTCCTGTGTGGTTACCCTTTCTTAGATCCACATCCACGATAGCGGCTCAAGTGCTCCTTGTAAAACTGTTTGTACTTGCAAGTTACCGTGAGGTAATTGTACTTATGATACAGTTATAATATTGCACATCCTGAGCCACTTTATAAAGCGTGAATTTACATATGATGACGATATCATTTTTAAGATGAAATGCAGCAAAATATGTTGATTATATTATACAGATAAAACTTTAACTTTAACTACACGGTGCCGCAGCGCTAGCGAGCTTGAGCTTTGTTCAATGATTGTTCCTGACTCGCTCTGTTTTCATGCTGTAGCTGGCGTGACACTGGAAGGATAGATGGACAGAATAATTAAACATTACGAAGATATTTCGACTGCGGTGGGTTGGCACCCTGCCCAGGATTGGTTCCCTGCCTTGTGCCCTGTGTTGGCTGGGATTGGCTCCAGCAGACCCCCGTGACCCTGTATTCGGATTCAGCGGGTTGGAAAATGGATGGATGGATGGAAGATATTTCGATGTTCTTTAAAAGTTTTGAAGAATCAGCGTTCTAAGCTTACAGATGGCTTAACGTCTATTACAGAGCTGATTGTGTGGCGATTGGGTATTTGGAGAAAGAAAAGTAAGGACAGGAATTGGGGGTTAGTACGTTTGAAAAAGACAGTACTTCTGTAATAAAGCATTTCATTGAAGGTCGCGCATGGCGCAGCAAGCATCTTGCTGTAAGACATGAACAATCACTGCGCCACCGTTTTCCCATGTTTAATAACATGCCATAACTCATATCATCATGAAAATTATATCACGTGTACTTCTCAGTATTTTAATTACTCAGAGAGCTGTAATATTATGAACGTAATGGATTCTGTGTCCTGTCGGAGGAAGAGCACGTAGTGATTCAGGCACATAGAGCACATATAAGATCAAATACACAATAAAGCATTTAACGTGCTACTTTAGTTACGATGGGATTTGAGAAACTAGTAAATTAAACGATTTTAAGATGAAGTTTATGATGTTCTACTTTAATGACAAAATAAACTATGTGATTAAAGTGGAAATTTCGAGATTAAAGTTGACATTTCGTGCTTTTTTCACACTGTGTGCCTTTTTTTTTTCACTGTACCCTAATAAGCTTTCATATAACACTCAGACGGTGGGCTACGAGTCACCTTTTCATGCCGACTTTGATATGTGACAACTTTTTTATTTTGGGCACTGTGCGACTTTGTGAACTTGAGCTTTTGAGTTTCTCCGACACGCTATGTCACTTGATCAACTTCCTTTTGTTGCTTATATAACTGTTTAAACCAACAAATAGTATGTTTTTCTTTGCCTCCATTTGGTATTCACTGAAATTCTTCTATTTTTCCTTGTACTTTTGCCATTGCCTTTTCACAGAATGCTGGGCTTCAGGAGCTATTTATATTGATTTGCATATTCAAAGAGGCGTAATTCTGGGAGGAGTTGGGGCGGGACAGCAAGCGAGTGCACATGCGTTTATTTCCACGCTGAGTGGGATTTATGTAGCGGAAGAACGCGGAAGTTGGCGAACGCACAGATTCCTGCATCTGGATTTTTCTGTGCGTAAGCACATTTCGGGTTTTGTGCTTACGTCATGCTATAGTGCTAATTCTACGCACTGCGTTATGCATGAGGCCCCAGGTTAGTGGTTCAATGGAAATGAAAAAAGGGGTGGAGTGGGGGTGGCTGTGGTGTGATAGGGGACAAACAAAACATCATGTATCAAAAACAACTGTCTTCTTTCACAAAATTTTGTATTTACGTTATTGTTCATGCAATTTAAAATATAGGTGTCTTGTTGAGTAGTAATGGACGGCCAACACCACAAAAACCAATATTATTCCACAAAAGTTGAGTGAATGTTCAGGAAAGTTTGCATATATATTATAGTTGACCCAACTTACCATATAGAGTTTATTCAGTTTGAACAGTTTTCTCGTGAACAGGGTTTCAAAAGAGAGAACATTACAAAAACCAGTAGTTTTGTCCAGCTTACATTCCATATCAATGATTCAAATGGAGCAAGCCATCTGTATCTTAAACCAAGCTAAACAAGGAAATACACAAATGTATTGTTCAATGTTCCACCACAGTAAGCAGTTACCGCAATTATGGAATCCAAAAATACACACAAAAAACAGATTTTCAACTCATGAGAGCGAAAAAATAGTTATTTATCAGTAAGGTAGTGTAGATGTTGGATGGGATATGTGCAATTCAGGCACCAATGACAACCAATGACAACAGGGCTAACATTTTATAAACACATAAATATTTGATTTCTTACCTTAAGTCATTATACAAATATACCTTGTGTCACACACATGTTCTTGGGAGACGGTTCATGGGCTGAAAAACATGAATGTTCCGACCAGAGGAGGGGTTGGTGTTGCCCTCTAATGCTTTCTCCTCTTTACCTGCAGACCAGCCGACGAACCCTGAGAAGACAGCCAATGTCACTTCCTCTTCCGGTCCTCAAGATCCCACCTCCATCTGATATCATTTCCTAGAATTCCACCAACCCACTACATCACTTCCCATCTACCAGCTATATATGGCACCTATGTTCGCTTTTTCGCTCAGTTCTGTTTTGAGCTCACATCTGTAAAGACCTACCAAAAAATGACCTTTTTTCAAGTATACGGGGTGGATCCCTAAACCTTTGACTTTGTCTTGTGCCTTCTTTTAATGTTGGGTATTTTGACTATAATATATTAGGCTGACTGTATGTTTGTTTGCCCAGTACAAAAATCCACAAATTTGACCATATCCCTGCAAAATTTTTCTGCGTTCCATTCCAAAATTTTTCCCCTTGGGAAGCTTTATTTAATGACTGCATTTGCCCTTTGTTCCGCCCCTGCTAGATAATGATACAACAACTCCTTGCACTTCTCATATTTTTATGTCTCTAGATATTTCAGAAACATCTCTTGACACCACCTCAAATCAAAACATTTTTACTGGCCAATGTTGCTTCTTGATGGATGTTTCTGAATACGCTGGTCATCAGACTGTGGTATGCCTGATTTTATGAATAATTCTTTGCATTCATATAGCGCTTTTCTCACTACTCAAAGCGCTCAGCAATTGCAGGTTAAGGGCCTTGCTCAAGGGCCCAACAGAGCAGAGTGCCTTTTGGCATTTACAGGATTCGAACCGGCAACCTTCTGATTGCCAGTTAATTCAGCTAATTCTTCCATGAGGTGTCTGGAGAGGTGTAAAACCTACTGAAATCAAAGATTAGTACCATTTAACTTTTAACATTCCTTTCTTTCTTTCCTTTTCGCACGGTAGGTTGTATGGGTGCATGTGTGGGTGTTTAGTATGCAATGGCAGGTTGGGTTACAATTGTGTGTATTGATATCATCACTTGATGATTACACTGTGTGAGGGGTGGCCGGGTCCCATGCCCAGCCGGGACATCCCTGCTGCATATGTTCCAGGAGAGCAACCATGGGTAGCTCAATACCTCCCCCGGGACGCTTGGTGGCAGCCTCCCTGGCCGACGGTGATTCCCCAACCTCCCACAGGGCTCCATGGGAGATGGAGTCCTCCACAGCCCGGTTGGAGCTGGGGGGGCCGCTAGGGGGTGCTGCCTGGATTTCACAGCCCGGCTGGACAAATCTTCAGCCCCACCCAGAAGTGCAATTGGGACCAGGTGGTCAAGCACCTGGAACACTTCCGGGTGGGCTATAAAAGGGGCCAGCCACCACCACTCAGTGGCCGGAGTCAGGAGGTGGAGGATGAAGCTAGACGGGAGGAGTGGTGGTGCCAGAAAAGTGTTTTGTGTTGCCTTTAGTGCTTTTGGGACTGAGTATTCTAACTATATCTAAGCAGAGAGCTGAGGAGACTTTGTGCCAGCAAAGCAGCGGGTCCAGATGGAGTATCGCCATAACTGCTGAAGCCCTGTGCGTTGGAGCTGGGGAGTCCTCTACAGCGCATCTTCAACCTGAGCCTGGAACGGGGGAGAGTCCCGAGGCTTTGGAAAACATCTTGCATCACCCCAGTCCCAAAGGTATCACATCCTAGTGAGCTGAATGACTTCCTGCCTGTCGCTCTGATGTCGCATGTGATGAAGACCATGGAGCGGCTGCTGCTTCATCACCTGAGGCCACTGGTTCGTCATGCCCTCGACCCTCTGCAGTTCGCATACCAGGAGAAGGTGGGAGCGGAGGATGCCATCATCTACATGCTACACCGATCCCTCTCCCACTTGGACAGAGGCAGTGATGCTGTAAGAATTATGTTTCTGGACTTCTCTAGCACCTTCAACCCCATCCAACCTCTGCTGCTTAGGGACAAGCTGACAGAAATGGGAGTAGATTCATACCTGGTGGCATTGATCGTGGACTATCTTAAAGACAGACCTCAGTATGTGCGTCTAGGGAACTGCAGGTCTGACATTGTGGTCAGCAACACAGGCGCACTGCAGGGGACTGTACTTTCTCCGGTCCTGTTCAGCCTATATACATCGGACTTCCAATACAACTCAGAGTCCTGCCACGTGCAAAAGTTCGCTGACGACACTGCTACCGTGGGCTGCATCAGGAGTGGGCAGGAGTAGGAGTATAGGAACCTTATCAAGGACTTTGTTAAATGGTGCGACTCAAACCACCTACACCTGAACACCAGCAAAACCAAGGAGCTGGTGGTGGATTTTAGGAGGCCCAGGCCCCTCATGGACCCTGTGATCATCAAAGGTGACTGTGTGCAGAGGGTGCAGACCTATAAATCCCTGAGAGTGCAGCTGGATGATAAATTGGACTGGACTGCCAATACTGATGCTCTATGTAAGAAAGGACAGAGCCGACTATACTTCCTTAGAAGGCTGGCGTCCTTCAACATCTGCAATAAGATGCCACAGATGTTCTATCAGACGGCTGTGGCGAGCGCCCTCTTCTACGCGGTGGTGTGCTGGGGAGGCAGCATTAAGAAGAAAGACACCACACGCCTGGACAAACTGGTGAGGAAGGCAGGCTCTATTGTAGGCATGGAGCTGGACAGTTTGACATCTGTGGCAGAGCGACGGGCGCTGAGCAGGCTCCTGTCAATCATGGAGAATCCACTGCATCCACTGAACAGTATCATCTCCAGACAGAGGAGCAGCTTCAGCGACAGACTGCTGTCACTGTCCTGCTCCACTGACAGACTGAGGAGATCGTTCCTCCCCCACACTATGCGACTCTTCAGTACCGCCCGGGGGGGGGGTAAACGTTAACATTATTCCAAGTTATTGTCTGTCTGTATACCTGCATTGTTATCACTCTTTAATTTAATATTTTCTTTATTAGTATGCTGCTGCTGGAGTATGTGAATTTCCCCTTGGGATTAATAAAGTATCTATCTATCTATCTATCTATCTATCTATCTATCTATCTATCTATCTATCTATCTATCTATCTATCTATCTATCTATCTATCTATCTATCTATCTATCTATCTATCTATCTATCTATCTATCTATTGCCTGTGGGGTTCACGGGGAAGACGTGCCCCACAGGTGAAGAAAAATAAAAGTTCATAGTGTTTTACACGTGCCTCAGTGTGAGTCTGTGTCGGGTCAGGCGCTATATAGCATCAATATCACAGCTATTAAGTAATATAATAATTCTGTATGGGATCTCATCTCTTTGTATTGTAATTTACACGTACTTAAAAAATTAATCACAGAAGAAAAAACTGGCCATTGCACAGCTGTACTGTGAATGAAATGCTTTATTTCATCTTATACTGACTTGCAACACTTTGAAAGGAGCTTCATTAAAAGTAATTGATTTTTTTGCAGACTAAATGACACTTTGTCACCGATACATTGATAAGCGTTAGTTCTCCTTAATTACGCACTCTTCCTCAATGCCACATTTTTATGATGTAAAAGCTGATTAAAAGTCCAATAATACAATGCTAAGAATGAAGTAATTGCAGAGGTAACTGACCCCATTTCTTTAGCTGTATCTAAGTAATAAGTCCTGTCATCAATTTTCTGAATCTTGGTTTTGGGGTTATGGTGAGCTGGAACCACTTTCAACAGGATTGGTACTGAGCAGGATATAATGCTGTTGATTTCAAAGAACGTGTACATAAACACACGCGCACACACAAGCACACACATGTCAACATAGGTGCCAACCTTTTACTAACCACTTAACATCCTCCAAGTCTCAGACAGACAGGTCTCTGACAAAAACAAAAAGTTATTCACATGTCCACCCTAAAACGGATAAACTCAGAAACAGGGGCTTGGAAAAGAAAAAAAACATTTTTTTGCTATCTGTTTTATTTCCTTTTCTTTAAACAAGGATCTTTGACAACATGGAAGTGAATTTAAACTAATCTCAGATCCTCCAGGGTTTCTTAATTAAAAAAAGAGTCGCCCAGTTCATTAATCTGGAATGTCTCCTTGTCTTTTTATAAGGTTCCAAATGACTTCTTTCTTTTCCTGTTAGTAATTGTTGCCATTTCTTTCTAAAGTTTTATTGCTGTAATTTATTCTTGAGAGACCACTGCTGCCAGGTGTCCCTACTTGAAGAAAATCACTTAACTGACACTCAGGCAATGCGCCAGATAAGCAGTGATTCTTTGATCATCTTCAGGCTGGTTTTTTTTTTTTCCTTTTTGTGTTTCAAGTAATTGGAATTTTATGAAGATGCAAAATGAAAACACACTGTGTGCAAAGGAAGTAATAATCAGTATGTCGTTCCATTATATGAATTATAATAACATGCGACTGTATGTCAATCAAAACTCAATTTAGAACACTTTTTGGCTAAACCTTCTTTCTACAAAAAAAAGATACACTTCAACATGCAGGTGTATGACTTGTACTAAATGTGCTTTCTCTATTGAAAAACACCATTAAAGGATGGCGTGGTGGAACACTGGTTAACACTGGTGCTCTACAGCTGCAAGGACCCAAGTTTAATTCTCAGCTAGGTTTGCATGGAGTTTGCATGTTCTCCCAGTTTTCACAAGAACTTTTTTCCACTGCTGCCTTCAGAAATCAAAAAAACATGCAGTTTATTGCAGGTTAATTAGAAAATTGAATTGATCCATTGCTAGTAATGTGTGTCCCATTCAGGACTGATTCCTACCTCATACCTAAAGCTGCAAAAATGGGATTTGCTTCCCCATGACTATGTAATGGAAAAACGGTATTCATTGTGGCGCAACCAGTAGCATTCGCTCCTGAAAGCTTCTAGGACCAAGATCACTTCTGGGTGACATGCAGTTTAACCTTCATACAAAGTCTATGAAAAGTATTCACCTCCTTTGACGTTTTCACATTTTATTGCTATACAATCACAGTGGATTTCATTTGACTTTTTTTTGACCATGATCATCAGGGAAAAACTTTTTAATGTAAAAAGGAAAACAGATCTCTGCAAAGTGGTCTAAATTAATTACAAATATTAAATACAAAATAACTTGTCACATAAGAATTCAGTATTCAAGTTAGTATTTAGTAGATGCACCTTTGGCAGTCATGGCAGCCTGGGGGTCTGTGTTCACAGGTCTCTATCAGCCTTGCACATCTGCACACTGCAGTTTTTCCCCTTTTTCAGGTCCACTGAAATCTGGACTCGGCCACACCAGGACATTAATATTATCATTTTCAAGCCATTCCTGTGTAGCTTTGGCTTCATTATTGGGGTCATTACCTCATGAGAAAACACATCTTCTCTCAAGATGTAGGTTTCTTGCAGATTGCATTAGGTTTTCCTTCGGAATTTCCCTGTATATTGCTGCATTCATTTTACCCTCTACCCTCACAAGTCTTTCAGGGCCTGCTGCAGGGAAGCATCCCTGCTGCATGATGCTGCCACCACGACCATGCTTCACTCTGGGAATTGTGCATTTTTGATAATGTGCAGTGTCTGGCTTATGCCAAACATGATGTTTAGTCTAATGTCCAAAAAGTCAGTTTTGGTCTGATCAGACCATAGAACCTTCTTCTACCTGACTTCATATATTTTCTGGATATAAGATATCATGTGTATTTCTTTTAACTGTGGCTTTCTTTTTGACATTTTTCAATAAATCTGTGACTGGTGAAGTACTCGGGCAATAGTTCTTGTCTGCAAAGTCTATCCAATCTCAGTTACTACAGCTTGTAACTACTTCTCATAGGTCCTTTGGCGCTTTTCCTCACTAGTTTTTTTTTTGCATAATCACTCATGCAAGAAACCCAGCCACAGGGTATGCACAAACCAGCGTGTTTCTTCGTGCTGGTCCCAATCCCAGATAAATGGGGAGGGTTATGTCAGGAAGGGCATTCAGTCTAAAATTTTGCCAAATCAATATGTGGACAACCTCCTGCATGGATGTGGTGAAAGAGGACATGCAGGTGATGGGTGTTACAGAGCAAGATGCAGAGGACAGAAAGATATGGATAAAGATTATCTGCTGTGTCCTAACGGGAGCAGCCGAAAGAAGAAGAAGAAGAAGACTCATGCAAGAAAAATTCAGTTTTTGTGAAGGGTCTGCTCTAGGAATCCTTACAACTGTGCCATACTCATTGCATTTCTTAATGATTGATTTAACTAGACTTCAAGGGATATTCAACAACTTTGATATTTTCTTGTCTCCATCCCCTGGCTTGTGCATATCAATCACCTTTTCACAGAGTTGCTTGGAACTTTCTTTAGTCTGCATTGTGTAGGTTAGGCCACCAAACTGATTTGCTGCAAGTTGGACCTTCCACATACAGGTGCATTTAGACTACAATCAGTAGAAAGCACTTGAATACAGGCAGGTGATCACCTTTGAGCTTATTTTAGAAACTTTTAAAACCAACTAGCTGTGACAGTGATTATGTATCATATTAAAAGGGGGGTTGTGTTTTTGCAATTAATTTAACCCATTTCTCTTTTTGATATTAAAGAGTATTTTTCTGTTGAACATGTCAAAAGGCCATATTTAGTCCTCTGTGATTTAATATTGTCCAAAAATAAAATATGAAAACTTTCAAGGGGGTGAATAATTTTTATAAACTCACCCACCCCCGGGTTTGGTTTACCGGATATACAATTTAAAGAGATTGTTATTTTCATGGGAATTGTTACATATGCATTATTTTCACTTTTACTTTAAAACTTTTGTAGAAACAATACTTGTCCTTTATTTCCGGCCCCGGGCGTGGTTACATCTTTTTCTCGCAGGATGTATAACGCTGCTCGCGTTGTGAAGGGGTTCGGCTGAATGCACACTAAGGAGATGCCGTCGGATCATCTGTTGTCTTTATGCTGCTGGTGAGCTTCCTGTTCTGCTTGTCTCGCTGCCCGATCATTTCAAAGCCTGTACAGCAGCTGTCCTTTTGCCACTTTGTGTTTCTGACACTCGTGTTATGAAGGGGGGAGGTTTAGGGTGGCTGAACGCACGCTAAGGAGAAGCGGTCAGATCATCTGCTGGCTTTCTACTGCTGGCGAGCTGCGTGTTTTGCTTGTCACTTATCGTTGTTTTAAAGAGCTGGGAACACATGAAGTGTGTCTGCCAAAAGCATTCCAACAACTGTTAGGTTAGATGTCTGTGGACTTGTTTTAAATGATGTCTCACTGCCTTGTCTCGCATGACGTTGTAAAAACAATACTTGTCCTTTATTTCTGGCCCCGGGCGTGGTTAAATCTCTTTCTCACAGGACGTATAACGCTGCTTGCGTTGTGAAGGGAGGGCGGCTGAACGCGTGCTAAGGAGATGCCGTCGGATCATCTGCTGTCTTTCTGCTGCTACTGCTGCTGTTGTGCTGCCCGACGATCATTTTAAAGCCTGTACAGCAGCAGTCCTTTTGCCACTTCGCGTCTCTGTCGCTCGCGTTGTGAAGAGGGGGAGGGGGGTAGGGTGGCTGAATTACACAAGGAGAAGCGGTCGGATCATCTGCTGGCTTTTTGTTGCTGGCGAGCTGCATGTTTTGCTTGTCGCTTGTTGTTGTTTTAAGAGCAAGGAGCGAGTTAAAGTGTCTCTCGTGGGACTTCAAATTGTCTTCCGAGAAGATCACGCTTCGTCTCCCTAGTCTCCCTCCCAAAGATTTTTTTTATAATAGAGAGATATGAAAATAACAACTTTTAGTATGGGACTAGAACCTGCTTATTTCTCTGATATTTTATAATTACTGGCCCTTGTGATTAATGCATGAAATAATGTGGTGTCTCTCCCTTCTAAAACCTGCTTTATCCATGTAATGGATTGGTTGGATTGAGCCTGTTCCTGCAGCATCAGGGTAGGAATCAACCATACATGAGGCACAAGTAGTTCGCAGACTATCTCAAACCCATACCCAAACATGTCCATGTCAAATTTGTAGAGAGGCATCCCCACACCATTTTGCTGCCACCACCATGATTCACAGTGGAGATGGTCTGTTTTTGATAATGAACACTATTCAAGCATGGCATTTAGTCTTTTTGGCCGAAAACCTCAACTGTGGTCTTATCAGATCTTTGAACCTTCTTTCCGCTGACTTCACAAAGACCCTTGTGCCTTCTGACAAACTGTAGCAGAAATGTCATGTGCATTTTTATTAACGGTGACTTTATCCTTGATATTCTCCAATAACACCAGAACTGGTGTAGAACCTGGGCATGGTGTCTGCACAGTCTCTCCAATTTCATCCACCGGAGTTATCACAGGTCTCTTGGCGGCCTTTGTCACTCATATTCTGTTTGCAAGATCACTCAGTTTTTGTGGACAGCCTGGTCTAGGAAGATTTACGGCTGTGCCATACTTTTAGCATTTCTTAGTGATTGATTTAACTGGACTCCAGGAGATATTCAGTGACTTAGATATTTTCTTGACTTGTTCTTTTCAGTCACTCATTCACAGAATTGCTTGGAGTGCCTTTTTGTCTTCATTGTCTAGGTTAGACCGCTATATTGACTCAATATAAATTGGTCCTTCCACATACCAAAGCATTTATACTACAATCAATTGAAACCTCAGACAGGTTAATCTCCATTGAATTATGTAACCTTTAAAATCAATTGGCTACACCAGTAATGATTTAGGTGTGTTATATCAAAGGGGGTGAATACTTACATGATCAATTATTTGATGTTTATATTTGTAATTAATTTAGACCAGTTTGCACAGAAACTATTTCTAAACCCACTGTGAGTCAACATTATCTATACTAATAAAAGGCAAAGCCCTCACTGACTGACTGACTGACTGACTCACTCACTCACTCACTCACTCATCACTAATTCTCCAACTTCCCGTGTAGGTAGAAGTCTGAAATTTGGCAGGCTCATTCCTTACAGCTTACTTAAAAAAGTTAGGCAGGTTTTATTTCGAAATTCTACGCGTAATGGTCATAACTGGAACCTGTTTGACTGACTCACTCATCACTAATTCTCCAACTTCCCGTGTAGGTAGAAGGCTGAAATTTGGCAGGCTCATTCCTTATAGCTTACTTACAAAAGTTAGGCAGGTTTCATTTCGAAATTCTACGCGTAATGGTCATAACTGGAACCTGTTTTTTGTCCATATACTCTAATGGAGGAGGAGGAGTCACGTATCGCGTCATCACGTATTACGCCTCCTACGTAATCACGTGAACTGAAAACGAGGAAGAGATTTACAGCACAAGTCAAACGCGGGAACAAAGGTAAATGACGTTAATTGTTGACTGTCTTTTAATACTGTGTACTTGTTGAGTGTCTTTTAATACTGTGTAAGCATACATATTAACACATGTGCAATTAAATGTGTGCATTTACGGGGTGATTTCTCAGGCTTAAAAGCTCGCCTTTTATTAAAAAGGTAAATGCAAACTCTTTTCATTCTGAAGGGCACAAACCACGTTAGATTTCAGCCGTTAAACGCGCAAAAATGTCAGTACACCAGATAAATAAGCGCAACATATTATCAGTTGTATTGTATGCTTACAATACATATAGAAATGTGTTAATCGTTAACTAATATTATGGGATGATGTTTTTCGACTTGTGCCTTGATTTAAACGATTGCATGTCTTGGTGGGTTTGCGTAGCTTATTGTCAATATCTTTACACCTCTTTTTAAGACTTAATTTAAAAAGGTTTTCTTTTCTTCTTAATTAAAATTTAAAAGCAATACTTCACTGCTGCGAAGCCACTCTAGCGCTGACGTCCGAGGTTCGATTACCGTAAGCGAGTGCAGTGAGTGTGTACGCCTGATGAGCCAAGAATAAGGGGGAAACAGGTGTCGCGTACTCTTTGCATTATTTGACAGTAAACTATTTTCATCCATTCTATGATCTACTTCTCACAACTGAAGGCACCGTGGCTGATGTTACCTGACTTGCTGGCCAACCATAAGCGTTACCTGGTAGGTAACCACCCACTCACTTCACTCCAATACGGGAATCGAACCTCGGATGTCAGCGCTAGAGGCGAAGCCCCTAAAATTGCGCCACGGCGTGTGGTTCGTTTATTTGACAGCATGTAGATCGGGGTAATTACATTCACGGCATTCGTAGTCTGATTCACAATCTGATTGTATGGGTGGTTACCTACCAGGTAACGCTTATGGTTAGCCAGCAAGTCAGCTCGAAGTGATCACTCGAGTGAACGCAGCTTCACAAAAAAACAGATCCTTAACAAACTGTTATTGGTATAGTTTCCCTCAATTTTAAAAGGTTTTCTTTTCTTTTTAATAAAAATTTAAAAGCAGTACTTCGCCGGTGCCAAGCGTGGGGATTTGAGCGACTGACGCATACAGACATATTCATGAGTGCAGTTACTTCGGAAAGAAAGCACCGTGTAAACCTAAACTTTAAATTAAGTTCATAGACCTACAAAAGGTTGCCATTGATTTGAGGCAAGATTGCTTTTCTCATGTACAACTATACGTTGCATTCTTAACAGTAAGCTTGCACGGCGTGGTCATATTACAACCTGAGTGCTGAACTGACAACGTCGTATACAAACAGAACTATAACAATCGTAAAAAACAAACAAAAAAAAAAAGCGAAGAACCCTTGGATTTAATAAAAAGGCTCTTTCCTTGGCGAAGCAAGGAAAAAGGAAGACCTTATATGGCGTTCGTTTATAAAACAGCGGAAAAGCTGTGTTAAGGCTGCTTCACAAAAAAACAGATCCTTAACAAATTGCTATTGGGATATTTTCCCTCAATTTAAAAAGCTTTTCTTCTTCATAAAAATTTAAAAGCAGTACTTCGTGGGGATTTAGATATATATATATATATATATATATATATATAGAGAGAGAGAGAGAGAGAGAGAGAGAGAGAGAGAGAGAGAGAAAGAGAGGGAGATATAGATATACTAGCAAAATACCCGCGCTTCGCAGCGGAGAAGTAGTGTGTTAAAGAGGTTATGAAAAAGTAAAGGAAACATTTTAAAAATAACGTAACATGATTGTCAATGTAATTGTGTTGTCATTGTTATGAGTGTTGCTGTCATATATATATATATATATACATACATATACACATATATTATATATTGTCACGCACGCGCGATTAGGGAGCCGCGGAACGACCTAAACTGTTGCGCGAAGACATATACCAGACGGGAATGGCGGAGTACTAACCTTTCTCTATTTATTTCCAAACAGAAAGAAAGACACAACACCGCCATGAACGTCTGAACATGGACTCTCAACACGCCACTTCCGCCTTCCCTCTGTCGCAGCCCAATGACGTCAGCAGTCCCATCATCCATCTCGGTTCCTTCCCAGCAGCGCTTCATCCATTTCCGGTCCCTCCCTCATAAATGTTCCCCCCGTCCGCCATGATGGCGAACGGTGTTATGATAATTGTAAACAAAGTATTATCGACTTGCACTTTTCCCACAGTATACGGGGGCCGGAAAACCCCAAACCTTTATCGATTATTTGTGTCTTTTTTACAGTGGCATAGTCGGCAGGATAGAAAGCTTGTCCGAACATGACAGAAGGACAGGACCTGAACGAAGTGTTGACCGGGATGGCTGCCCAAATTCAGAATCTTCGGATCGCACACGCAGAAACAACGAGGGAGCTTGAAGCAACTAAGGCAAGGCTGACAACGGCAGAAGCGGTAAGACCGGAGCCCTCCAGACCTCCGCCTCCTCCGATGGTACCGTTGTCAGATGCCGACGATATAGAGTCGTACCTCGGCATATTTGAGAGGACCGCCTCTCGCAACCAGTGGCCGCGGGCGGAGTGGGCGTCCATTTTGGCTCCGTACCTGAAGGGTGCTGCGCAGCGGGCCTATTATGATCTCCCTGAGGAGGAGGCCGCAGATTACGACCTCCTAAAACCAGAGATCCTTAGTCGCTACGGCATCACTACGGACCAGCAGGCGAGTGAGTGGCGAACCTGGCAGTTCAACCCCGACCACCCTGCCCGAGCCCAGGCTTTCGAGTTCTGGAGCAAGATGGGGCGTTGGTTAAGACCAGAAGGTCCCCAGGCGCGTAAAGTCGTAGAGTAGGTGGCTTGTGAGGGCTTAGTAAACGCTATGCCAGGATATCTCGCCCAGCAGGTCCGTAGACATCCTTATAAAGACATGAAAGGACTCTTGGAGGTCCTGGAGCGTCAACTTGCGGTTCACCGAGCCGGGGGATCGGAAAAGCCGGCTCGTGGCGCCCGACAGGGACGGTCCAGTCACTCCGAGCCCCACACGTCGCGTGGCGAAGCACCGCTGAAAACCAAGGACAGACCCGGGCCACCGCGCTGTTTCAAGTGCGGGGACCTCGGTCACCTGTTGTCTGCCTGCCCGTTATATCAGCCACTCCAGGAGCCAATGGACTGCACTTGGGCCACCACCGAAAGGTACTGTGCTCTGTCAAACCCTCTGGCTATTCCGAATACGGGAGTGGTTTTAGTAAATGGTCATTCTGTGCTTGCATTGTTTGATTCCGGCAGTAACATTACCATTGTTGCTCGCCGTTATGTTTTACCGCAACAATGGCGATACCAGTACGTTAGTGTAACTTGTGTACATGGGGAGACCAAGTCTTATAAGTCCGCAAAGTGTTTTCTGGCATGGAATGGTGGCTTGTCTCGATTAACAGTCGCAGTGTTACCCGAGCCACCTTTTCCTGTCATTTTGGGACACGACTGGTCCAATAGCAACAGCGGGAAACAATTAACCACTCCTAGGGCTAAGTTGGGTCTTGTTATGGGTACGCGAAGCACCACCCCCGCGGCTCCCAGGCCGTGCACACGGGCAACCGCCGTAAATAACAGTGACCGGGGGGAAGAGTCTCTAGCGTCGGACCCCGACCCGGAAGATGATCCGGGCGAGGGCACAAGTCAAAGAGTCTGCAGAGCTCCCGTATATGCGGACCCAATAGACTCTATGATCAATCAGTTCCGGTCTACCCCCGCGTCATTTAAAAGGGAGCAATGGAATGATGATTCCCTAAAAAAACGCCCGGAATGCAATCGTTTCAATAAATGACCATTTGTCTGATGGTTCCTTACCACCGGAGCCCTACTTTGTATTAGAACATGATCTGTTGTATCGAGTTGCGAGTCACGAAGGTGGAGCGCGGAAGTTATTGTTAGTGCCGCGAACCTTCCGGCGGGAGGTTTGCGAACTGGCACACTCCCACCTCCTGGGCGCCCATTTGGGAGCCGAAAAAACGCTGGAAAGAATTAAACAGCGGTTTTATTGGCCAGGAATAAATGAGGAGGTCCGACGTTTCTGTCAGTCCTGCCCGGAGTGTCAGATCCGTCAGATTCCTAGGAGGGACCGCGCTCCTTTAGTTCCTATTCCCCTTATTGATGTTCCCTTCGAGAGGATCGGTATTGATCTTGTAGGTCCCCTGGAACCTTCGACCCGTGGCCAAAAATACATATTGGTCATGGTAGATTACGCCACTCGATACCCAGAAGTGGTACCCTTACGGTCCGCTACTTCCAAGAATATCGCACGGGAATTAGTCAGGCTCTTTGCCCGAGTGGGAATACCTAAAGAAGTCCTCACGGACCAAGGTACTCCCTTTACTTCGGATACGTTCAGGGAGGTTGCTAAGTTACTGAAAATCAAACATCTGAGGACGTCGGTTTATCACCCGCAAACCGATGGCTTAGTGGAGCGGTTTAATCAGACACTTAAGCAGATGTTACGTAAGGTAGTCAGCGCGGACGGTCGGAACTGGGACGAGCTTTTGCCCTTCGTGCTCTTTGCTTACCGGGAAGTCCCACAGGCCTCCACGGGTTTCTCCCCCTTTGAACTCTTATATGGACGTCAGCCCCGGGGGCTTTTAGATATATTAAAAGAAGGCTGGGAGGAGGAGGCTCTGCCTGGCTGTAATGTTTTGGAGTACATCGCGCAAATGCGCGATAGAATGAACAAAATCCGACCCATCCTAAAAGATCACATGACCCGTGCTCAAGCAACGCAAGCCCGGTCCTATAATAAAAATGCTGTTCTCCGGGAATTTCACCCCGGAGACCGCGTAATGGTGCTCGTACCCACATCCCATTCCAAATTGCTGGCCCATTGGCAGGGTCCCTATGAGGTTAAGGAGCGGAAAGGGCTGGTGGATTATTTGGTGAAACAACCGAATCGTAGACCGGCCGAGAGAGTGTACCACGTGAACGTGTTAAAGCCGTGGAGAGATAGGGACGAGGCTCCACCCTCCGGTACTGCCCTCTCCCTTTGCGCACGTAAACTCACACTTAACCTCGGACCAGACTTAACCCCATTACAACGGCTGGAGCTGGAACATGCTATCCATGCCGTCCCCGAAGTGGTTAGCGAGGTACCTGGCCGTACTTCCTTGATTGAGCACGATATTGTTACAGACCCGGGGGTGATAGTCAGGGAGAGACCCTATCGCCTCCCGGAAGCAAAGAGGACGGAAGTGGAATTGGAAATCCAAAGGATGCTGGACATGAATATTATTGAGGAAAGCTATAGTCCCTGGTCCAGTCCTATCGTCCTCGTATCTAAGCCAGACGGGTCCTGGAGGTTCTGCAATGACTTCAGGCGTCTGAACCAAGTCTCTAAGTTCGATGCCTACCCTATGCCCCGAGTGGACGAGCTCTTGGAGCGCCTAGGGAGGGCACAATACTTGACTACCTTAGACATGACAAAAGGGTACTGGCAAATTCCCCTAACGGCATCCGCCAGAGAGAAAACAGCATTCAGTACCCCTAGTGGACATTGGCAGTATAAGGTCCTCCCATTCGGGTTTGCACGGGGCACCTGCTACGTTCCAGCGTCTGGTGGACAGAGTGCTACGACCCCATCAATCCTATTGTGCCGCCTACTTGGATGACGTAGTCATTTATTCTGGCACCTGGGAGGAACATATACTGCAGGTGTATGCTGTTCTTGCCACACTAGCGAAAGCCGGCCTCCGCATTAACCCCCGTAAGTGTTACTTTGGCTTAAGGGAGGCCAAATATTTAGGCTACCTAGTTGGGCGGGGACAGGTGAAACCCCAATGCTCCAAAATAAAAGACATCTTAGAATGGCCCCGTC